>NW_027480436.1:3935089-4237788 GCF_051401765.1 Calliopsis andreniformis | reverse complement strand
CGCCCTAGAGTGAAGCCTAGGTTGCTCGGAATGTAGAAATGTCCATAACTTTCACACTGGTTGCAATTATTCGTTTTATAGGGTGGAAAAACTGTTATATTTATACTGTATTTTATGCTTCTGGTGTTGACTTCTAAGGCCCTAACTATTCGATCTGGTGGAGCAACGCCCTGGGGTGAAGCCTAGGTTGCCCGGAACTTAGAAATGTCCATTACTTTCACACTGCTTCCAATTATTCGTTTTATAGGGTGGAAGAACTGTTATATTTATACTGTATTTTACGCTTCTGGTGTTGACTTCTAAGGCCCTAACTATTCGATCTGGTGGAGCAACGCCCTGGGGTGAAGCCTAGGTTGCCCGGAACGTAGAAATGTCCATTACTTTCACACTGCTTGCAATTATTCGTTTTATACGATGTAAAAACTGTTGTATTTATTATGTATTTGGTGCTTCTGGCGTTGACTTCTTAGGCCGTAACTATTCGATCTGGTGGAGCAACGCCATAGAGTGAAACGTAGGTTGCCCGGAACATAGAAATGACAATTACATTCACACTGGTTGCAATTATTCCTGTTATACGATGGAAAAACTGTTGTATTTTTATTGTATTTTATGCTTCTGGCGTTGAATACTAAGTCCCTAGCTATCCGATCTGGTGGAGCAACGCCCTATAGTGAAGCCCAGGTTGCCCGGAACGTAGAAATGACCATTACATTCACACTGTTTGCAATTATTCATTTTATACGATGGAAAAGCTGTTGCATTTATATTGTATTTTATGCTTCTGGCGATTACTTCTATGGCCCTACCTATTCGATCTGGAGGAGCAACGCCTCAGAGTTAACTCTAGGATGCCCGAAACGCCGAAATGATCATTACTTTCACGCTTGTTGCAGTTATTCCTGTTATACGATGAAAAGACTCTTGTATTTTTATTGTATTTTATGGTTCAGGCGTTGACTTCTAAGGACGTAGCTATTCGATGTGGTAGAGCAACACCATAGAGTGAAGCCTAGGTTGCCCGGAAAGTAGAAATGACCATAACTTACATACTGGTTGCAATTATTCGTTTTATTCGATGGAAAAACTGTTGTATTTATATTGTATTTTATGCTTCTGGCGTTGACTTCTAAGGCCCCAGCTATTCGGTCTGGTGGAGCAACGCCCTATAGTGAAGCCCAGGTTGCCCGGAACGTAGAAATGACCATTACATTCACACTGTTTCCAATTATTCATTTTATACGATGGAAAAGCTGTTGTATTTATATTGTATTTTATGCTTCTGGCGATGACTTCTAAGGCCGTAGCTATTAGATGTGGTAGAGCAACGCCATAGTGTGACGCCCAGGTTGCCCGGAACGTAGAAATGACCATTGCTTCCACACTGTTTGCAAATATACATTATATACGATGGAAAAGCTGTTGTATTTATATTGTATTTTATGCTTCTGGCGTTGAATTCTAAGTCCCTAGCTATTCGATCTGGTGGAACAACGCCCTAGAGTGAAACCTAGGTTACCCGAACAGTGGAAATGACCAGTACTTTCACACTGGTTGCAATTATTCATTTTAAACGATGGAAAAACTGTTGTATTTACATTGTATTTTATGCCTCTGGCGATTACTTCTAAGGCCCTAACTACTCGATCTGGTGGAGTAACGCCCTAGAGTGAAACCTAGATTGCCCGGAACGTAGAAATGACCATTACTTTCACACTGGTTGCAATTATTCCTGCTATACTATTGAAAAACTGTTGTATTTTTATAGTATTTTATGCTTCTGACGCTGACTTCTAATTCCGTAGCTATTCGGTGTGGTGGAGCAACGCCCTAGAGTGAAGCCTAGGTTGCCCGGAACGTAGAAGTGACCATTACTTTCACACTGGTTGCAATTATTCGTTTTATAGGATGGAAAAACTGTTGTATTTATTTCGTATTTTATGCTTCTGGCGTTGACTTCTAAGGCCCTAGCTATTAGACGTGGTGGAGGAACGCCCTAGTGTGAATCCTAGATTACCCGGAACGTAGAAATGACCAGCACTTTCACACTGGTTGCAGTTATTCCTGCTATACGATGGAAAAACTGTTGTATTGTTATTGCATTTTATGCTTCGGGCGTTGACTTCTAAGGCCCTAACTATTCAATCTGTTGGAGCATCGCCCTAGGGTGAAGCCTAGGTCGCCCTGAAAGTAGAAATGACCATAACTTTCATACTGGTTGCAATTATTCGTTTCATAGGATGGGAAAACTGTTGCATCTTTACTGCATTTTATGCATCTGGCGTTGACTTCTTGGGCCCTAACCATTCGATCTGGTGGAGCAACGCCCTAGAGTGAAAGCTAGGTTGACCGGAACGTAGAAATGACCATTACTTTCACACTGGTTGCAATTATTCCTGCTATACTATGGAAAAACTGTTGTATTTTTATAGTATTTTATGCTTCTGACGTTGACTTCTAATTCCGTAGCTATTCGGTGTGGTGGAGCAATGCCCTAGAGTGAAGCCTAGGTTGCCCGGAACGTAGAAATGACCAGTACTTTCACACTGGTTGCCATTATTCATGCTATACGATGGAAAAACTGTTGCATTTGTATTGCATTTTCTGCTTCTGGCTTCGACTTCTAAGGCCCTAGCTATTCGATCTGGTGAGGCAACGTCCAAGAGTGAAGCCTAGGTAGCCCGGAACGTAGATGTGACCATGTCGTTCACACTGGTTGCAATTATTCCTGTTATACGATTGAAAAACTGTTGTATTTATATTGTATTTTATGCTTCTGGCGTTGTCTTCTAAGGCCCTAACTATTCGATCTGGTGAAGCAACGCCCCACAGTGAAGCCTAGGTTGCCCGGAACGTAGAAATAACCATTACCTTCACGCTTGTTGCAATTATTCCTGTTATGCGATTGAAAAGCTGAAGTATTAATATTGTATTTTATGCTTCTGGCGTTGACTTCTAAGGCCCTAACTATTCGATCCAGTGGGGCAACGCCATAGAGTGTTGCTTAGCTTGCCCGGAACGAAGAAATGACCATAACTTTCACACTGGTTGCAATTATTCGTTTTATACGATGGAAAAACTGCTGTATTTTTATTGTATTTTATGCTTCTGGCATTGACTTCTAAGATCCTAGCTATTCGATCTCGGTGGCAACGTCCAAGAGTGAAGCGTATGCGGCCCGAAACGTAGAAAAGACCATTACTTTCACACTGGTTGCAATTATTCTTTTGATACGATGGAAAAACTGTTGTATTTTTATAGCATTTAATGCTTCTGGCTTTGACTTCTAAGGCCGTAGCTATTCGATGTGGTGGAGCAACGCTCTAGAGTGAAGCCTAGGTTGCCCGGAACGTAGATATGACCATTACTTTCTCACTGGATGCAATTATTCCTGTTATAAAAAGGAAAAACTTCTGTATTTATATTGTATAATATGCTTACGGCGTTGACTTCTAAGGCCCTAACTATTCGATCTGGTGGAGCAATGGCTCAGAGTGAAGCCTAGGTTGCCCGGAACGTAGAAATGACCATAACATTCACACTGGTTGCAATTATTCGTTTTATGCGACGGAAAAGCTGTTTTATTTATATTGTATTTTATGCTTCTGGCGTAGACTTCTTAGGCCCTAGCTATTCGATCTGGTGGAGCAATGCCTCAGAGTTAAGTCTAGGATGCCCGAAACGCCGAAATGATAATTACTTTCACACTGGTTGCTATTATTCGTGCCATACGATGGAAAAACTGTTGCATTTTTATTGTATTTTCTGCTTCTGGCTTTGACTTCTAAGACCCTAGCTATTCGATCTGGTGAGGCAACGTCCAAGAGTGAAGCCTAGGTAGCGCGGAACGTAGAAATGACCATGTCGTTCACACTGGTTGCAATTATTCCTGTTATACGATGGAAAAACTGTTGTATTTATATTGCATTTTATGCTTCTGGCGTTGTCTTCTAAGGCCCTAACTATTCGACCTGGTGAAGCAACGCTCCACAGTGAAGCCTAGGCTGCCCGGATCGTAGAAATGATCATTACCTTCACGCTTGTTGCAACTATTCCTGTTATACGACGGAAAAACTGTTGTATTTTCATTGTATTTTATGCTTCTGGCGTTGACTTCTTAGGCCCTAGCTATTCGATCTGGTGGAGCAATGCCTCAGAGTTAAGTCTAGGATGCCCGAAACGCCGAAATGATTATTACTTTCACACTGGTTGCAATTATTCATGCTATACGATGGAAAAACTGTTGCATTTGTATTGTATTTTCTGCTTCTTGCTTTGACTTCTAAGGTCGCAGCTATTCGATCTGGTGGAGCAACGCCCTAGAGTGAAGCCTAGGTTGCCCGGAACGTAGAAATGACCATAACATTCACTCTGTTTGCAATTATCCTTTTTATACGATGGAAAAGCTGTTGTATTTATATTGTATTTTATGCTTCTGGCGTTGACTTCTCAGGCCATAGCTATTCGATCTGATGGAGCAATGCCTCAGAGTTAAGTCCAGGATGCCCGAAACGCCGAAATGATCATTACTTTCACACTGGTTGCAATTATTCATGCTATACGATGGAAAAACTGTTGCATTTGTATTGTATTTTCTGCTTCTGGCTTTGACTTCTAAGGTCGTAGCTATTCGATCTGGTGGAGCAACGCCCTAGAGTGAAGCCTAGGTTGCCCGGAACGTAGAAATGACCATAACATTCACTCTGGTTGCAATTATTCTTTTTATACGATGGAAATGCTGTTGTATTTATATTGTATTTTATGCTTCTGGCGGTGACTTCTTAGGCCCTAACTATTCGATCTGGTGGAGCAATGCCTCAGAGTTATGTCTAGGATGCCCGAAACGTCGAAATGATCATTACTTTCACACTGGTTGCAATTATTCATGCTATACGATGGAAAAACTGTTGCATTTGTATTGTATTTTCTGCTTCTGGCTTTGACGTCTAAGGCCCTAGCTATTCGATCTGGTGAGGCTACGTCCAAGAGTGAAGCCTAGGTAGCCCGGAACGTAGATGTGACCATGTCGTTCACACTGGTTGCAATTATTCCTGTTATACGATGGAAAAACTGTTGTATTTATATTGTATTTTATGCTTCTGGCGTTGTCTTCTAAGGCCCTAACTATTCGAGCTGGTGAAGCAACGCCCTACAGTGAAGCCCAGGTTGCACGGAACGTAGAAATGGCCATTACCTTCACGCTTGTTGCAATTATTCCTGTTTTGCGATGGAAAAGCTGAAGTATTTATATTGTATTTTATGCTTCTGGCGTTGACTTCTAAGGCCCTAACTATTCGATCTTGTGGAGCTACGCCATAGAGTGAAGCCTAGTTTGCCCGGAACGTACAAATGGCCATACGTTTCACACAGGTTGCAATTATTCCTGTTACACGATGGAAAGACTGTTGCATTTTTATTGCATTTAATGCTTCTGGCTTTGACTTCTAAGGCCGTAGCTATTCGATGTGGTGGAGCAACGCTCTAGAGTGAAGCCTAGGTTGCCCGGAACGTAGAAATGACCATAACTTTCACACTGGTCGCAATTATTCCTGTTATGCGATGGAAAAAATGTTGTATTTTTATTGTATTTTATGCTTCTGGCGTTGACTTCTATGGCTGTAACCATTCGATCTGGTGGAGCAACGCCCTAGAGTCAAGCCTAGGTTGCCCGGAACGTATAAATGACCATAACTTTCACACCGGTTGCAATTATTCGTTCTATACGATGGAAAAACTTTTGCATTTCTATTGTATTTTATGCTCCTGCCGTTGACTTCTAAGGCCCTAACTATTGGATCTGTTGGAGCAACGCCCTAGAGTGAAGCCTAGGTTGCCCGGAACGTAGAAATAACCATTACCTTCACGCTTGTTGCAATTATTCCTGTTATGCGATTGAAAAGCTGAAGTATTAATATTGTATTTTATGCTTCTGGCGTTGACTTCTAAGGCCCTAACTATTCGATCCAGTGGGGCAACGCCATAGAGTGTTGCTTAGCTTGCCCGGAACGAAGAAATGACCATAACTTTCACACTGGTTGCAATTATTCGTTTTATACGATGGAAAAACTGCTGTATTTTTATTGTATTTTATGCTTCTGGCATTGACTTCTAAGATCCTAGCTATTCGATCTCGGTGGCAACGTCCAAGAGTGAAGCGTATGCGGCCCGAAACGTAGAAAAGACCATTACTTTCACACTGGTTGCAATTATTCTTTTGATACGATGGAAAAACTGTTGTATTTTTATAGCATTTAATGCTTCTGGCTTTGACTTCTAAGGCCGTAGCTATTCGATGTGGTGGAGCAACGCTCTAGAGTGAAGCCTAGGTTGCCCGGAACGTAGATATGACCATTACTTTCTCACTGGATGCAATTATTCCTGTTATAAAAAGGAAAAACTTCTGTATTTATATTGTATAATATGCTTACGGCGTTGACTTCTAAGGCCCTAACTATTCGATCTGGTGGAGCAATGGCTCAGAGTGAAGCCTAGGTTGCCCGGAACGTAGAAATGACCATAACATTCACACTGGTTGCAATTATTCGTTTTATGCGACGGAAAAGCTGTTTTATTTATATTGTATTTTATGCTTCTGGCGTAGACTTCTTAGGCCCTAGCTATTCGATCTGGTGGAGCAATGCCTCAGAGTTAAGTCTAGGATGCCCGAAACGCCGAAATGATAATTACTTTCACACTGGTTGCTATTATTCGTGCCATACGATGGAAAAACTGTTGCATTTTTATTGTATTTTCTGCTTCTGGCTTTGACTTCTAAGACCCTAGCTATTCGATCTGGTGAGGCAACGTCCAAGAGTGAAGCCTAGGTAGCGCGGAACGTAGAAATGACCATGTCGTTCACACTGGTTGCAATTATTCCTGTTATACGATGGAAAAACTGTTGTATTTATATTGCATTTTATGCTTCTGGCGTTGTCTTCTAAGGCCCTAACTATTCGACCTGGTGAAGCAACGCTCCACAGTGAAGCCTAGGCTGCCCGGATCGTAGAAATGATCATTACCTTCACGCTTGTTGCAACTATTCCTGTTATACGACGGAAAAACTGTTGTATTTTCATTGTATTTTATGCTTCTGGCGTTGACTTCTTAGGCCCTAGCTATTCGATCTGGTGGAGCAATGCCTCAGAGTTAAGTCTAGGATGCCCGAAACGCCGAAATGATTATTACTTTCACACTGGTTGCAATTATTCATGCTATACGATGGAAAAACTGTTGCATTTGTATTGTATTTTCTGCTTCTTGCTTTGACTTCTAAGGTCGCAGCTATTCGATCTGGTGGAGCAACGCCCTAGAGTGAAGCCTAGGTTGCCCGGAACGTAGAAATGACCATAACATTCACTCTGTTTGCAATTATTCTTTTTATACGATGGAAAAGCTGTTGTATTTATATTGTATTTTATGCTTCTGGCGTTGACTTCTCAGGCCATAGCTATTCGATCTGATGGAGCAATGCCTCAGAGTTAAGTCCAGGATGCCCGAAACGCCGAAATGATCATTACTTTCACACTGGTTGCAATTATTCATGCTATACGATGGAAAAACTGTTGCATTTGTATTGTATTTTTTGCTTCTGGCTTTGACTTCTAAGGTCGTAGCTATTCGATCTGGTGGAGCAACGCCCTAGAGTGAAGCCTAGGTTGCCCGGAACGTAGAAATGACCATAACATTCACTCTGGTTGCAATTATTCTTTTTATACGATGGAAATGCTGTTGTATTTATATTGTATTTTATGCTTCTGGCGGTGACTTCTTAGGCCCTAACTATTCGATCTGGTGGAGCAATGCCTCAGAGTTATGTCTAGGATGCCCGAAACGTCGAAATGATCATTACTTTCACACTGGTTGCAATTATTCATGCTATACGATGGAAAAACTGTTGCATTTGTATTGTATTTTCTGCTTCTGGCTTTGACGTCTAAGGCCCTAGCTATTCGATCTGGTGAGGCTACGTCCAAGAGTGAAACCTAGGTAGCCCGGAACGTAGATGTGACCATGTCGTTCACACTGGTTGCAATTATTCCTGTTATACGATGGAAAGACTGTTGTATTTATATTGTATTTTATGCTTCTGGCGTTGTCTTCTAAGGCCCTAACTATTCGAGCTGGTGAAGCAACGCCCTACAGTGAAGCCCAGGTTGCACGGAACGTAGAAATGGCCATTACCTTCACGCTTGTTGCAATTATTCCTGTTTTGCGATGGAAAAGCTGAAGTATTTATATTGTATTTTATGCTTCTGGCGTTGACTTCTAAGGCCCTAACTATTCGATCTTGTGGAGCTACGCCATAGAGTGAAGCCTAGTTTGCCCGGAACGTACAAATGGCCATACGTTTCACACAGGTTGCAATTATTCCTGTTACACGATGGAAAAACTGTTGCATTTTTATTGCATTTAATGCTTCTGGCTTTGACTTCTAAGGCCGTAGCTATTCGATGTGGTGGAGCAACGCTCTAGAGTGAAGCCTAGGTTGCCCGGAACGTAGAAATGACCATAACTTTCACACTGGTCGCAATTATTCCTGTTATGCGATGGAAAAAATGTTGTATTTTTATTGTATTTTATGCTTCTGGCGTTGACTTCTATGGCTGTAACCATTCGATCTGGTGGAGCAACGCCCTAGAGTCAAGCCTAGGTTGCCCGGAACGTATAAATGACCATAACTTTCACACCGGTTGCAATTATTCGTTCTATACGATGGAAAAACTTTTGCATTTCTATTGTATTTTATGCTCCTGCCGTTGACTTCTAAGGCCCTAACTATTGGATCTGTTGGAGCAACGCCCTAGAGTGAAGCCTAGGTTGCCAGGAACGTAGAAATGACCATAACATTCACACTGGTTGCAATTATTCGTTTTATACGATGGAAAAGCTGTTGTATTTATATTGTATTTTCTGCTTCTGGCTTTGACTTCTAAGGCCCTAGCTATTCGATCTGGTGAGGCAACGTCCAAGAGTGAAGCCTAGGTAGCGCGGAACGTAGATATGACCATGTCGTTCACACTGGTTGCAATTATTCCTGTTATACGATGGAAAAACTGTTGTATTTATATTGTATTTTATGCTTCGGGCGTTGACTTCTAAGTGCCTAGGTATCCGATCAGGTGGAGCAACGCCCTAGAGTGAAGCCTAGATTGCCCGAAACGTAGGAATAACCATTACCTTCACGCTTGTTGTAATTATTCCTGTTATCCGATGGAAAAGCTGAAGTATTTATATTGTATTTTATGCTTCTGGCGTTGACTTCTAAGGCCCTAACTATTCGATCTGGTGGAGCTACGCCATAGAGTGAAGGCTAGGTTGCCGGAACGTAGAAATGGCCATACGTTTCACACAGGTTGCAATTATACCTGTTATACGATGGAAAAACTGTTGCATATTTATTGCATTTAATGCTTCTGGCTTTGACTTCTAACGCCGTAGCTATTCGATGAGGTGGAGCAACGCTCTAGAGTGAAACCTAGGTTGCCCGGAACGAAGAAATGACCATTACTTTCACTCTAGTTGCAATTACTCATGCTATATGATGTAAAAACTGTTGTATTTTCATTGTGTTTTATGCTTCTGGCGTTGACTTCTAAGGCCGTAACTGTTCGATCAGGTGGAGCAACGCCCTAGAGTGAAGCCTAGGTTGCCCGGAATGAAGAAATGACCATTACTTTCACACTGGTTTCAAATATTCGTTCTATACGATGGAAAAGCTGTTGTATTTATTTTGTATTCTATGCTTCTGGCGCTGGCTTCATAGGACCTAACTATTGGATCTGGTGGACCAACGCCCTAGAGTGGAGCCTATGTTGCCCGGAACGTAAAAATGACCATCACTTTCACCCTGGTTGCAATTATTCCTGTTATACGATGGAAAAACTGTTGTATTTTTATTGTATTTCATGCTTCGGGCGTTGACTTCTAAGGCCCTAACTATTCCATCTGGTGGAGCAACGCCTTAGAGTGAAGCCTAGGTTGCTCGGAATGTAGACATGTCCATAACTTTCACACTGGTTGCAATTATTCGTTCTATACGATGGAAAAACTGTTGCATCTTTATTGTATTTTTTGCTTCTGCCGTTGACTTCTAAGGCCCTAACGATTGGATCTGTTGGAGCAACGCCCTAGAGTGAAGCCTAGGTTGCCCGGAAAGTAGAAATGACCATAACATTCACACTGGTTGCAATTATTCGTTTTATACGATGGAAAAACTGTTGTATTTATTTTGTCTTTTATGCTTCTGGCGTTGACTTCTTAGGCCCTAACTATTAGATCTGGTGGAGCGACGCCCTAGAGCGAAGCCTAAGTTGCCCGGAACGTAGATATGACAATTACTTTCACACTGGTTGCAATTATTCGTTTTATACGATGGAAAAGCTGTTGTATTTATATTGTATTTTATGCTTCTGGCGTTGACTTCTTAGGCCCTAGCTATTCGATCTGGTGGAGCAACGCCTCAGAGTTAAGTGTAGGATGCCCGAAACGTAGAAATGAGCATAACATTCATACTGATTGCAATTATTCGTTTTATACGATGGAAAAACTGCTGTATTTTTATTGTATTTTATGCTTCTGGCATTGACTTCTAAGATCCTGGCTATTCGATCTCGGGGGCAACGTCGAAGAGTGAAGCGTATGTGGCCCGAAACGTAGAAAAGACCATTACTTTCACACTGGTTGCAATTATTCTTTTGATACGATGGAAAAACTGTTGTATCTTTATTGTATTTTATGCGTCTCGAGTTGTTTTCTAAGGCCCCAACTATTCGTCCTGGTGGTGCAACGCCCTAGAGTGAAGCCTAGGTAGCACGGAAAATAGAAATGTCCATAACTTTCACACTGATTGCAATTATTCGTTTTATACGATGGAAAAACTGTTCTATTTATTTTGCATTTTATGCTTATGGCGTTGACTTCTAGGGCCATAGCGAATCGATGTGGTGGAGCAACGCCTTAGAGTGAAGCCTAGGTTGCCCGGAACGTAGAAATGAACATCACTTTCACACTGGCTGCAATTATTCCTGTTATACGATGGAAAAACTGTTGCATTTATATTGTATTTTATGCTCCTGGCGTTGACTTCTAAGGCGGTAGCTATTCGATATGGTGGAGCAACGCCCTAGAGTGAAGCCTAGGTTGCCCGGAACGTAGAAGTGACCATTACATGCACACTAGTTGCAATTATTCCTGTTATACGACGGGAAGGCTGTTGTATTTATATTGTATTTTATGCATCTGGCGTTGACTTCTAAGGCCCTAACTATTCGATCCAGTGGGGCAACGCCCTAGAGTGTTGCTTAGCTTGCCCGGAACGAAGAAATGACCATAACTTTCACCCTGGTTGCAATTATTCGTTTTATACGATGGAAAAGATGTTGTATTAATATTTTATTTTATGCTTCAGGCGTTGACTTCAAAGGTCGTAGCTATAGGATGTGGTGGAGCAACGCCCTAGAGTGAAGCCTAGGTTGCGTGGAACGTAGAAATGACCATAACTTTCACACTGGTCGCAATTATTCGTTTTACACAATCGAAAAACTGTTCTATTCATTTTGTATTTTATGCTTCGGGCGTCGACTACCAAGGCCCTCACTATTCGATGTGGTGGAGGAACGCCCTAGAGTGGAGCACAGGTTGCCCAGAACGTAGATATGACCTTTACTTTCACACTGGTTGCAATTATTCCTGTTATACGATGGAAAAGCTGTTGTATTTTTACTGTATTTATGCTTCTGGCGTTGATTTCTAAGGTCATAGCTATTTGATCTCGTTTGGCAACGTCCAAGAGTGAAGCCTATGTTGCCCGAAACGTAGAAATGACCATAACTTTCACACTGGTTGCAATTATTCCTGTTATGCGATGGAAAAACTGTTGTATTTATATTGTATTTTATGCTTCGGGCGTTGACTTCTCAGGCCCTATCTATTCGATCTGGTGGAGCAACGCCATAGGATGAAGCCTAGGATGCCCGGAACGTAGAAATGACCATAACATTCACACTGGTTGCAATTATTCGTTTTATACGATGGAAAAGCTGTTGTATTTATATTGTATTTTATGCTTCTGGCGTTGACTTCTTAGGCCCTAACTATTCGATCTGGTGGAGCAATGCCTCAGAGCTAAGTCTAGGATGCCCGAAACGTCGAAATGATCATTACTTTCACACTGGTTGCAATTATTCATGCCATACGATGAAAAAACTGTTGCATTCTTATTGTATTTTCTGCTTCTGGCTTTGACTTCTAAGGTCCTAGCTATCCGATCTGGTGGGGCAACGTCCAAGAGTGAAGCCTAGGATGCCCGGAACGTAGATATGACCATGTCATTCACACTGGTTGCAATTACTCCTGTTATACGATGGAAAGACAGTTGTATTTATATTGTATTTTATGCATCTGGCGTTGACTTCTAAGGCCCTAACTCTCCGATCTGGTGGAGCAATGCTCCAGAGTGAAACCTAGGTTGCCCGGAACGAAGAAATAACCATTACTTTCACTCTTGTTGCAATTATTCATGCTTTATGATGTAAAAACTGTTGTATTTTCATTGTATTTTATGCTTCTGGCGTTGACTTCTAAGGCCGTAACTATTCGATCAGGTGGAGCAACGCCCTAGAGTGAAACCTAGGTTGCCCGGAATGAAGAAATGACCATTACTTTCTCACTGGATGCAATTATTCCTGTTATAAAATGGAAAAACTTCTGTATTTATATTGTATATTATGCTTCCGGCGTTGACTTCTAAGGCCCTAACTCTTCGATCTGGTGGAGCAATGCTTCAGAGTGAAGCCTATGTTGCCCGGAACGTAGAAATGACCATTACTTTCACACTGGTTTCATTATTCGTTTTATACGATGGAAAAACCGTTGCATTTATTTTGTATTTGATGCTTCTGGCGCTGGCTTCATAGGACCTAACTATTGGATCTGGTGGACCAACGCCCTAGAGTGAAGCCTATGTTGCCCGGAACGTAAAAGTGACCATCACTTTCACACTGGTTGCAATTATTCCTGTTATACGACGGAAAAACTGTTGTATTTTTATTGTACTTTATGCTTCGGGCGTTGACTTCTAAGTCCCTAGGTATTCGATCTGGTGGAGCAACGCCCTAGGGTGAAGCCTAGATTGCCCGAAACGTAGAAATAACCATTACGTTCAGTCTAGTTGCAATTATTCATGCTATACGATGGAAAAACTGTTGTATTTTCATTGTATTTTATGCTTCTGGCGTTCACTTCTAATGCCGTAACTTTTGGATCTGGTGGAGCAACGCCCTAGAGTGAAGGCTAGGTTGCCCGGAACGTATAAATGACCATAACTTTCACTCTCGTTGCAATTATTCGTTCTATACGATGGAAAAACTGTTGCATCTTTATTGTACTTTATGCTTCGGGCGTTGACTTCTAAGGCCCTAACTATTCGATCTGGTGGAGCAATGCCTCAGAGTGAAGCCTAGGTTGCCCGGAACGTAGAAATGACCATAACATTCACACTGGTTGCAATTATTCGCTTTATACGATGGAAAAGCTGTTGTATTTATATTGTGTTTTATGCTTCTGGCGTAGACTTCTTAGGCCCTAGCTTTTCGATCTGGTGGAGCATTACCTCATAGTTAAGTCTAGGATGCCCGAAACGCCGAAATGATCATTACTTTCACACTGGTTGCTATTATTCGTGCCATACGATGGAAAAACTGTTGCATTTTTATTGTATTTTCTGCTTCTGGCTTTGACTTCTAAGGCCCTAGCTATTCGAACTGGTGAGGCAACGTCCAAGAGTGAAGCCTAGGTAGCGCGGAACGTAGATATGACCATGTCGTTCACATCTGGTTGCAATTATTCCTGTTATACGATGGAAAAACTGTTGTATATATATATTGTATTTTATGCTTCTGGCGTTGTCTTCTAAGGCCCTACCTATTCGAGCTGGTGAAGCAACGCCCCACAGTGAAGCCTAGGTTGCCTGGAACGTAGAAATGTCCATTACCTTCACGCTTGTTGCAATTATTCCTGTTATGCGATGGAAAAGCTGAAGTATTTATATTGTATTTTATGCTTCTGGCGTTGACTTCTAAGGCCCTAACTATTCGATCTGGTGGAGCTACGCCATAGAGTGAAGGCTAGGTTGCCGGAACGTAGAAATGGCCATACGTTTCACACAGGTTGCAATTATACCTGTTATACGATGGAAAAACTGTTGCATATTTATTGCATTTAATGCTTCTGGCTTTGACTTCTAAGGCCGTAGCTATTCGATGAGGTGGAGCAACGCTCTAGAGTGAAACCTAGGTTGCCCGGAACGAAGAAATGACCATTACTTTCACTCTAGTTGCAATTACTCATGCTATATGATGTAAAAACTGTTGTATTTTCATTGTGTTTTATGCTTCTGGCGTTGACTTCTAAGGCCGTAACTGTTCGATCAGGTGGAGCAACGCCCTAGAGTGAAGCCTAGGTTGCCCGGAATGAAGAAATGACCATTACTTTCACACTGGTTTCAAATATTCGTTCTATACGATGGAAAAGCTGTTGTATTTATTTTGTATTCTATGCTTCTGGCGCTGGCTTCATAGGACCTAACTATTGGATCTGGTGGACCAACGCCCTAGAGTGGAGCCTATGTTGCCCGGAACGTAAAAATGACCATCACTTTCACCCTGGTTGCAATTATTCCTGTTATACGATGGAAAAACTGTTGTATTTTTATTGTATTTCATGCTTCGGGCGTTGACTTCTAAGGCCATATCTATTCGATCTGGTGGAGCAACGCCATAGAGTGAAGCCTAGGTTGCCCGGAACGTATAAATGACCATAACTTTCACACTGGTTGCAATTATTCCTGTTATGCGATGGAAAAACTGTTGTATTTTTATTGTATTTTATGCTTCGGGCGTTGACTTCTAAGGCCCTAACTATTCCATCTGGTGGAGCAACGCCTTAGAGTGAAGCCTAGGTTGCTCGGAATGTAGACATGTCCATAACTTTCACACTGGTTGCAATTATTCGTTCTATACGATGGAAAAACTGTTGCATCTTTATTGTATTTTTTGCTTCTGCCGTTGACTTCTAAGGCCCTAACGATTGGATCTGTTGGAGCAACGCCCTAGAGTGAAGCCTAGGTTGCCCGGAAAGTAGAAATGACCATAACATTCACACTGGTTGCAATTATTCGTTTTATACGATGGAAAAACTGTTGTATTTATTTTGTCTTTTATGCTTCTGGCGTTGACTTCTTAGGCCCTAACTATTAGATCTGGTGGAGCGACGCCCTAGAGCGAAGCCTAAGTTGCCCGGAACGTAGATATGACAATTACTTTCACACTGGTTGCAATTATTCGTTTTATACGAAGGAAAAGCTGTTGTATTTATATTGTATTTTATGCTTCTGGCGTTGACTTCTTAGGCCCTAGCTATTCGATCTGGTGGAGCAACGCCTCAGAGTTAAGTGTAGGATGCCCGAAACGTAGAAATGAGCATAACATTCATACTGATTGCAATTATTCGTTTTATACGATGGAAAAACTGCTGTATTTTTATTGTATTTTATGCTTCTGGCATTGACTTCTAAGATCCTAGCTATTCGATCTCGGGGGCAACGTCGAAGAGTGAAGCGTATGTGGCCCGAAACGTAGAAAAGACCATTACTTTCACACTGGTTGCAATTATTCTTTTGATACGATGGAAAAACTGTTGTATCTTTATTGTATTTTATGCGTCTCGAGTTGTTTTCTAAGGCCCCAACTATTCGTCCTGGTGGTGCAACGCCCTAGAGTGAAGCCTAGGTAGCACGGAACATAGAAATGTCCATAACTTTCACACTGATTGCAATTATTCGTTTTATACGATGGAAAAACTGTTCTATTTATTTTGCATTTTATGCTTATGGCGTTGACTTCTAGGGCCATAGCGAATCGATGTGGTGGAGCAACGCCTTAGAGTGAAGCCTAGGTTGCCCGGAACGTAGAAATGAACATCACTTTCACACTGGCTGCAATTATTCCTGTTATACGATGGAAAAACTGTTGCATTTATATTGTATTTTATGCTCCTGGCGTTGACTTCTAAGGCGGTAGCTATTCGATATGGTGGAGCAACGCCCTAGAGTGAAGCCTAGGTTGCCCGGAACGTAGAAGTGACCATTACATTCACACTAGTTGCAATTATTCCTGTTATACGACGGGAAGGCTGTTGTATTTATATTGTATTTTATGCATCTGGCGTTGACTTCTAAGGCCCTAACTATTCGATCCAGTGGGGCAACGCCCTAGAGTGTTGCTTAGCTTGCCCGGAACGAAGAAATGACCATAACTTTCACCCTGGTTGCAATTATTCGTTTTATACGATGGAAAAGATGTTGTATTAATATTTTATTTTATGCTTCAGGCGTTGACTTCAAAGGTCGTAGCTATAGGATGTGGTGGAGCAACGCCCTAGAGTGAAGCCTAGGTTGCGTGGAACGTAGAAATGACCATAACTTTCACACTGGTCGCAATTATTCGTTTTACACAATCGAAAAACTGTTCTATTCATTTTGTATTTTATGCTTCGGGCGTCGACTACCAAGGCCCTCACTATTCGATGTGGTGGAGGAACGCCCTAGAGTGGAGCACAGGTTGCCCGGAACGTAGATATGACCTTTACTTTCACACTGGTTGCAATTATTCCTGTTATACGATGGAAAAGCTGTTGTATTTTTACTGTATTTATGCTTCTGGCGTTGATTTCTAAGGTCATAGCTATTTGATCTCGTTTGGCAACGTCCAAGAGTGAAGCCTATGTTGCCCGAAACGTAGAAATGACCATAACTTTCACACTGGTTGCAATTATTCCTGTTATGCGATGGAAAAACTGTTGTATTTATATTGTATTTTATGCTTCGGGCGTTGACTTCTCAGGCCCTATCTATTCGATCTGGTGGGGCAACGTCCAAGAGTGAAGCCTAGGATGCCCGGAACGTAGATATGACCATGTCATTCACACTGGTTGCAATTATTCCTGTTATACGATGGAAAGACAGTTGTATTTATATTGTATTTTATGCTTCTGGCGTTGACTTCTAAGGCCCTAACTCTTCGATCTGGTGGAGCAATGCTCCAGAGTGAAACCTAGGTTGCCCGGAACGAAGAAATAACCATTACTTTCACTCTTGTTGCAATTATTCATGCTTTATGATGTAAAAACTGTTGTATTTTCATTGTATTTTATGCTTCTGGCGTTGACTTCTAAGGCCGTAACTATTCGATCAGGTGGAGCAACGCCCTAGAGTGAAAACTAGGTTGCCCGGAATGAAGAAATGACCATTACTTTCTCACTGGATGCAATTATTCCTGTTATAAAATGGAAAAACTTCTGTATTTATATTGTATATTATGCTTCCGGCGTTGACTTCTAAGGCCCTAACTCTTCGATCTGGTGGAGCAATGCTTCAGAGTGAAGCCTATGTTGCCCGGAACGTAGAAATGACCATTACTTTCACACTGGTTTCAATTATTCGTTTTATACGATGGAAAAACCGTTGCATTTATTTTGTATTTGATGCTTCTGGCGCTGGCTTCATAGGACCTAACTATTGGATCTGGTGGACCAACGCCCTAGAGTGAAGCCTATGTTGCCCGGAACGTAAAAGTGACCATCACTTTCACACTGGTTGCAATTATTCCTGTTATACGACGGAAAAACTGTTGTATTTTTATTGTACTTTATGCTTCGGGCGTTGACTTCTAAGTCCCTAGGTATTCGATCTGGTGGAGCAACGCCCTAGGGTGAAGCCTAGATTGCCCGAAACGTAGAAATAACCATTACGTTCAGTCTAGTTGCAATTATTCATGCTATACGATGGAAAAACTGTTGTATTTTCATTGTATTTTATGCTTCTGGCGTTCACTTCTAATGCCGTAACTTTTCGATCTGGTGGAGCAACGCCCTAGAGTGAAGGCTAGGTTGCCCGGAACGTATAAATGACCATAACTTTCACTCTCGTTGCAATTATTCGTTCTATACGATGGAAAAACTGTTGCATCTTTATTGTACTTTATGCTTCGGGCGTTGACTTCTAAGGCCCTAACTATTCGATCTGGTGGAGCAATGCCTCAGAGTGAAGCCTAGGTTGCCCGGAACGTAGAAATGACCATAACATTCACACTGGTTGCAATTATTCGCTTTATACGATGGAAAAGCTGTTGTATTTATATTGTGTTTTATGCTTCTGGCGTAGACTTCTTAGGCCCTAGCTTTTCGATCTGGTGGAGCATTACCTCATAGTTAAGTCTAGGATGCCCGAAACGCCGAAATGATCATTACTTTCACACTGGTTGCTATTATTCGTGCCATACGATGGAAAAACTGTTGCATTTTTATTGTATTTTCTGCTTCTGGCTTTGACTTCTAAGGCCCTAGCTATTCGAACTGGTGAGGCAACGTCCAAGAGTGAAGCCTAGGTAGCGCGGAACGTAGATATGACCATGTCGTTCACATCTGGTTGCAATTATTCCTGTTATACGATGGAAAAACTGTTGTATATATATATTGTATTTTATGCTTCTGGCGTTGTCTTCTAAGGCCCTAACTATTCGAGCTGGTGAAGCAACGCCCCACAGTGAAGCCTAGGTTGCCTGGAACGTAGAAATGTCCATTACCTTCACGCTTGTTGCAATTATTGCTGTTATGCGATGGAAAAGCTGAAGTATTTATATTGTATTTTATGCTTTTGGCGTTGACTTCTAAGGCCCTAACTATTCGATCTGGAGGAGCTACGCCATAGAGTGAAGCCTAGGTTGCCCGGAACGTAGAAATGGCCATACGTTTCACACAGGTTGCAATTATTCCTGTTATACGATGGAAAAACTGTTGCATTTTTATTTCATTTAATGCTTCTGGCTTTGACTTCTAAGGCCGTAGCTATTCGATGTGGTGGAGCAACGCTCTAGAGTGAAGCCTAGGTTGCCCGGAACGTAGAAATGACCATAACATTCACACTGGTTGCAATAATTCGTGTTATACGATGGAAAAGCTGTTGTATTTATATTGTATTTTATGCTTCTAGCGTTGACTTCTCAGGCCATAGCTATTCGATCTGAGGGAGCAATGCCTCAGAGTTAAGTCCAGGATGCCCGAAACGCCGAAATGATCATTACTTTCACACTGGTTGCAATTATTCATGCTATACGATGGAAAAACTGTTGCATTTGTATTGTATTTTCTGCTTCTGGCTTTGACTTCTAAGGTCGTAGCTATTCGATCTGGTGGAGCAACGCCCTAGAGTGAAGCCTAGGTTGCCCGGAACGTAGAAATGACCATGTCGTTCACACTGGTTGCAATTATTCCTGTTATACGATGGAAAAACTGTTGTATTTATATTGTATTTTATGCTTCTGGCGTTGTCTTCTAAGGCCCTAACTATTCGAGCTGGTGAAGCAACGCCCCACAGTGAAGCCTAGGTTGCCTGGAACGTAGAAATGTCCATTACCTTCACGCTTGTTGCAATTATTCCTGTTATGCGATGGAAAAGCTGAAGTATTTATATTGTATTTTATGCTTTTGGCGTTGACTTCTAAGGCCCTAACTATTCGATCTGGAGGAGCTACGCCATAGAGTGAAGCCTAGGTTGCCCGGAACGTAGAAATGGCCATACGTTTCACACAGGTTGCAATTATTCCTGTTATACGATGGAAAAACTGTTGCATTTTTATTGCATTTAATGCTTCTGGCTTTGACTTCTAAGGCCGTAGCTATTCGATGTGGTGGAGCAACGCTCTAGAGTGAAGCCTAGGTTGCCCGGAACGTAGAAGAGACCATTACTTTCTCACTGGATGCAATTATTCCTGTTATAAAATGGAAAAACTTCTTTATTTATATTGTATATTATGCTTCCGGCGTTGACTTCTAAGGCCCTAATTATTGGATCAGGTGGAGCAATGCTCCAGAGTGAAACCTAGGTTGCCCGGAACGAAGAAATGACCATTACTTTCACCCTAGTTGCAATTATTCATGCTATATGATGTAAAAACTGTTGCACTTTCATTGCATTTTATGCTTCTGGCGTTGACTTCTAAGGCCGTAACTATTCGATCAGGTGGAGCAACGCCCTAGAGTGAAGCCTAGGTTGCCCGGAATGAAAAAGTGACCATTACTTTCACACTGGTTGCAATTATTCGTTCTATACGAAGGAAAAACTGTTGCATCTTTATTGTATTTTATGCTTCTGCCGTTGACTTCTAAGGCCCTAACTATTGGATCTGTTGGAGCAACGCCCTAGAGTGAAGACTAGGTTGCCCGGAACGTAGAAATGACCATAACATTCACACTGGTTGCAATTATTCGTGCTATACGATGGAAAAGCTGTTGTATTTATATTGTATTTTATGCTTCTGGCGTTGACTTCTTAGGCCATAGCTATTCGATGTGATGGAGCAATGCCTCAGAGTTAAGTCTAGGATGCACGAAACGCCGAAATGATCATTACTTTCACACTGGTTGCAATTATTCATGCTATACGATGGAAAAACTGTTGCATTTGTATTGTATTTTCTGCTTCTGGCTTTGACTTCTAAGGTCGTAGCTATTCGATCTGGTGGAGCAACGCCCTAGAGTGAAGCCTAGGTTGCCCGGAACGTAGAAATGACCATAACATTCACTCTGGTTGCAATTATTCTTTTTAAACGATGGAAATGCTGTTGTATTTATATTGTATTTTATGCTTCTGGCGGTGACTTCTTAGGCCCTAACTATTCGATCTGGTGGAGCAATGCCTCAGAGTTATGTCTAGGATGCCCGAAACGTCGAAATGATCATTACTTTCACACTGGTTGCAATTATTCATGCTATACGATGGAAAAACTGTTGCATTTGTATTGTATTTTCTGCTTCTGGCTTTGACGTCTAAGGCCCTAGCTATTCGATCTGGTGAGGCAACGTCCAAGAGTGAAGCCTAGGTAGCCCGGAACGTAGATATGTCCATGTCGTTCACACTGGTTGCAATTATTCCTGTTATACGATGGAAAAACTGTTGTATTTATATTGTATTTTATGCTTCGGGCGTTGACTTCTATGTGCCTAGGTATCCGATCTGGTGGAGCAACGCCCTGGAGTGAAGCCTAGATTGCCCGAAACGTAGAAATAACCATTACCTTCACGCTTGTTGTAATTATTCCTGTTATCCGATGGAAAAGCTGAAGTATTTATATTGTATTTTATGCTTCTGGCGTTGACTTCTAAGGCCCTAGCTATTCGATCTGGTGGATCTACGCCATAGAGTGAAGCCTAGGTTGCCGGAACGTAGAAATGGCCATACGTTTCACACAGGCTGCAATTATACCTGTTATACGATGGAAAAACTGTTGCATATTTATTGCATTTAATGCTTCTGGCTTTGACTTCTAAGGCCGTAGCTTTTCGATGTGGTGGAGCAACGCTCTAGAGTGATGCCTAGGTTGCCCGGAACGTAGAAATGACCATTACTTTCTCACTGGATGCAGTTATTCCTGTTAAAAAATGGAAAAACTTCTGTATTTATATTGTATATTATGCTTCCGGCGTTGACCTCTAAGGCCCTAACTATTCGATGAGGTGGAGCAACGCTCTAGAGTGAAACCTAGGTTGCCCGGAACGAAGAAATGACCATTACTTTCACTCTAGTTGCAATTACTCATGCTATATGATGTAAAAACTGTTGTATTTTCATTGTGTTTTATGCTTCTGGCGTTGACTTCTAAGGCCGTAACTGTTCGATCAGGTGGAGCAACGCCCTAGAGTGAAGCCTAGGTTGCCCGGAATGAAGAAATGACCATTACTTTCACACTGGTTTCAAATATTCGTTCTATACGATGGAAAAGCTGTTGTATTTATTTTGTATTCTATGCTTCTGGCGCTGGCTTCATAGGACCTAACTATTGGATCTGGTGGACCAACGCCCTAGAGTGGAGCCTATGTTGCCCGGAACGTAAAAATGACCATCACTTTCACCCTGGTTGCAATTATTCCTGTTATACGATGGAAAAACTGTTGCATTTTTATTGCATTTAATGCTTCTGGCTTTGACTTCTAAGGCCGTAGCTATTCGATGTGGTGGAGCAACGCTCTAGAGTGAAGCCTAGGTTGCCCGGAACGTAGAAGAGACCATTACTTTCTCACTGGATGCAATTATTCCTGTTATAAAATGGAAAAACTTCTTTATTTATATTGTATATTATGCTTCCGGCGTTGACTTCTAAGGCCCTAATTATTGGATCAGGTGGAGCAATGCTCCAGAGTGAAACCTAGGTTGCCCGGAACGAAGAAATGACCATTACTTTCACCCTAGTTGCAATTATTCATGCTATATGATGTAAAAACTGTTGCACTTTCATTGCATTTTATGCTTCTGGCGTTGACTTCTAAGGCCGTAACTATTCGATCAGGTGGAGCAACGCCCTAGAGTGAAGCCTAGGTTGCCCGGAATGAAAAAGTGACCATTACTTTCACACTGGTTGCAATTATTCGTTCTATACGAAGGAAAAACTGTTGCATCTTTATTGTATTTTATGCTTCTGCCGTTGACTTCTAAGGCCCTAACTATTGGATCTGTTGGAGCAACGCCCTAGAGTGAAGACTAGGTTGCCCGGAACGTAGAAATGACCATAACATTCACACTGGTTGCAATTATTCGTGCTATACGATGGAAAAGCTGTTGTATTTATATTGTATTTTATGCTTCTGGCGTTGACTTCTTAGGCCATAGCTATTCGATGTGATGGAGCAATGCCTCAGAGTTAAGTCTAGGATGCACGAAACGCCGAAATGATCATTACTTTCACACTGGTTGCAATTATTCATGCTATACGATGGAAAAACTGTTGCATTTGTATTGTATTTTCTGCTTCTGGCTTTGACTTCTAAGGTCGTAGCTATTCGATCTGGTGGAGCAACGCCCTAGAGTGAAGCCTAGGTTGCCCGGAACGTAGAAATGACCATAACATTCACTCTGGTTGCAATTATTCTTTTTAAACGATGGAAATGCTGTTGTATTTATATTGTATTTTATGCTTCTGGCGGTGACTTCTTAGGCCCTAACTATTCGATCTGGTGGAGCAATGCCTCAGAGTTATGTCTAGGATGCCCGAAACGTCGAAATGATCATTACTTTCACACTGGTTGCAATTATTCATGCTATACGATGGAAAAACTGTTGCATTTGTATTGTATTTTCTGCTTCTGGCTTTGACGTCTAAGGCCCTAGCTATTCGATCTGGTGAGGCAACGTCCAAGAGTGAAGCCTAGGTAGCCCGGAACGTAGATATGTCCATGTCGTTCACACTGGTTGCAATTATTCCTGTTATACGATGGAAAAACTGTTGTATTTATATTGTATTTTATGCTTCGGGCGTTGACTTCTATGTGCCTAGGTATCCGATCTGGTGGAGCAACGCCCTGGAGTGAAGCCTAGATTGCCCGAAACGTAGAAATAACCATTACCTTCACGCTTGTTGTAATTATTCCTGTTATCCGATGGAAAAGCTGAAGTATTTATATTGTATTTTATGCTTCTGGCGTTGACTTCTAAGGCCCTAGCTATTCGATCTGGTGGATCTACGCCATAGAGTGAAGCCTAGGTTGCCGGAACGTAGAAATGGCCATACGTTTCACACAGGCTGCAATTATACCTGTTATACGATGGAAAAACTGTTGCATATTTATTGCATTTAATGCTTCTGGCTTTGACTTCTAAGGCCGTAGCTTTTCGATGTGGTGGAGCAACGCTCTAGAGTGATGCCTAGGTTGCCCGGAACGTAGAAATGACCATTACTTTCTCACTGGATGCAGTTATTCCTGTTAAAAAATGGAAAAACTTCTGTATTTATATTGTATATTATGCTTCCGGCGTTGACCTCTAAGGCCCTAACTATTCGATGAGGTGGAGCAACGCTCTAGAGTGAAACCTAGGTTGCCCGGAACGAAGAAATGACCATTACTTTCACTCTAGTTGCAATTACTCATGCTATATGATGTAAAAACTGTTGTATTTTCATTGTGTTTTATGCTTCTGGCGTTGACTTCTAAGGCCGTAACTGTTCGATCAGGTGGAGCAACGCCCTAGAGTGAAGCCTAGGTTGCCCGGAATGAAGAAATGACCATTACTTTCACACTGGTTTCAAATATTCGTTCTATACGATGGAAAAGCTGTTGTATTTATTTTGTATTCTATGCTTCTGGCGCTGGCTTCATAGGACCTAACTATTGGATCTGGTGGACCAACGCCCTAGAGTGGAGCCTATGTTGCCCGGAACGTAAAAATGACCATCACTTTCACCCTGGTTGCAATTATTCCTGTTAAACGATGGAAAAACTGTTGTATTTTTATTGTACTTTATGCTTCGGGCGTTGACTTCTAAGTCCCTAGGTATTCGATCTGGTGGAGCAACGCCCTAGAGTGAAGCCTAGGTTGCCCGGAACGTAGAAATGACCATAACTTTCACACTGGTTGCAATTATTCCTGTTATGCGATGGAAAAACTGTTGTATTTATATTGTATTTCATGCTTCGGGCGTTGACTTCTAAGGCCATATCTATTCGATCTGGTGGAGCAACGCCATAGAGTGAAGCCTAGGTTGCCCGGAACGTATAAATGACCATAACTTTCACACTGGTTGCAATTATTCCTGTTATGCGATGGAAAAACTGTTGTATTTTTATTGTATTTTATGCTTCGGGCGTTGACTTCTAAGGCCCTAACTATTCCATCTGGTGGAGCAACGCCTTAGAGTGAAGCCTAGGTTGCTCGGAATGTAGACATGTCCATAACTTTCACACTGGTTGCAATTATTCGTTCTATACGATGGAAAAACTGTTGCATCTTTATTGTATTTTTTGCTTCTGCCGTTCACTTCTAAGGCCCTAACGATTGGATCTGTTGGAGCAACGCCCTAGAGTGAAGCCTAGGTTGCCCGGAACGTAGAAATGACCATAACATTCACTCTGGTTGCAATTATTCTTTTTAAACGATGGAAATGCTGTTGTATTTATATTGTATTTTATGCTTCTGGCGGTGACTTCTTAGGCCCTAACTATTCGATCTGGTGGAGCAATGCCTCAGAGTTATGTCTAGGATGCCCGAAACGTCGAAATGATCATTACTTTCACACTGGTTGCAATTATTCATGCTATACGATGGAAAAACTGTTGCATTTGTATTGTATTTTCTGCTTCTGGCTTTGACGTCTAAGGCCCTAGCTATTCGATGTGGTGAGGCAACGTCCAAGAGTGAAGCCTAGGTAGCCCGGAACGTAGATATGTCCATGTCGTTCACACTGGTTGCAATTATTCCTGTTATACGATGGAAAAACTGTTGTATTTATATTGTATTTTATGCTTCGGGCGTTGACTTCTATGTGCCTAGGTATCCGATCTGGTGGAGCAACGCCCTGGAGTGAAGCCTAGATTGCCCGAAACGTAGAAATAACCATTACCTTCACGCTTGTTGTAATTATTCCTGTTATCCGATGGAAAAGCTGAAGTATTTATATTGTATTTTATGCTTCTGGCGTTGACTTCTAAGGCCCTAGCTATTCGATCTGGTGGATCTACGCCATAGAGTGAAGCCTAGGTTGCCGGAACGTAGAAATGGCCATACGTTTCACACAGGCTGCAATTATACCTGTTATACGATGGAAAAACTGTTGCATATTTATTGCATTTAATGCTTCTGGCTTTGACTTCTAAGGCCGTAGCTATTCGATGTGGTGGAGCAACGCTCTAGAGTGATGCCTAGGTTGCCCGGAACGTAGAAATGACCATTACTTTCTCACTGGATGCAGTTATTCCTGTTAAAAAATGGAAAAACTTCTGTATTTATATTGTATATTATGCTTCCGGCGTTGACCTCTAAGGCCCTAACTATTCGATGAGGTGGAGCAACGCTCTAGAGTGAAACCTAGGTTGCCCGGAACGAAGAAATGACCATTACTTTCACTCTAGTTGCAATTACTCATGCTATATGATGTAAAAACTGTTGTATTTTCATTGTGTTTTATGCTTCTGGCGTTGACTTCTAAGGCCGTAACTGTTCGATCAGGTGGAGCAACGCCCTAGAGTGAAGCCTAGGTTGCCCGGAATGAAGAAATGACCATTACTTTCACAATGGTTTCAAATATTCGTTCTATACGATGGAAAAGCTGTTGTATTTATTTTGTATTCTATGCTTCTGGCGCTGGCTTCATAGGACCTAACTATTGGATCTGGTGGACCAACGCCCTAGAGTGGAGCCTATGTTGCCCGGAACGTAAAAATGACCATCACTTTCACCCTGGTTGCAATTATTCCTGTTAAACGATGGAAAAACTGTTGTATTTTTATTGTACTTTATGCTTCGGGCGTTGACTTCTAAGTCCCTAGGTATTCGATCTGGTGGAGCAACGCCCTAGAGTGAAGCCTAGGTTGCCCGGAACGTAGAAATGACCATAACTTTCACACTGGTTGCAATTATTCCTGTTATGCGATGGAAAAACTGTTGTATTTATATTGTATTTCATGCTTCGGGCGTTGACTTCTAAGGCCATATCTATTCGATCTGGTGGAGCAACGCCATAGAGTGAAGCCTAGGTTGCCCGGAACGTATAAATGACCATAACTTTCACACTGGTTGCAATTATTCCTGTTATGCGATGGAAAAACTGTTGTATTTTTATTGTATTTTATGCTTCGGGCGTTGACTTCTAAGGCCCTAACTATTCCATCTGGTGGAGCAACGCCTTAGAGTGAAGCCTAGGTTGCTCGGAATGTAGACATGTCCATAACTTTCACACTGGTTGCAATTATTCGTTCTATACGATGGAAAAACTGTTGCATCTTTATTGTATTTTTTGCTTCTGCCGTTGACTTCTAAGGCCCTAACGATTGGATCTGTTGGAGCAACGCCCTAGAGTGAAGCCTAGGTTGCCCGGAAAGTAGAAATGACCATAACATTCACACTGGTTGCAATTATTCGTTTTATACGATGGAAAAACTGTTGTATTTATTTTGTCTTTTATGCTTCTGGCGTTGACTTCTTAGGCCCTAACTATTAGATCTGGTGGAGCGACGCCCTAGAGCGAAGCCTAAGTTGCCCGGAACGTAGATATGACAATTACTTTCACACTGGTTGCAATTATTCGTTTTATACGATGGAAAAGCTGTTGTATTTATATTGTATTTTATGCTTCTGGCGTTGACTACTTAGGCCCTAGCTATTCGATCTGGTGGAGCAACGCCTC
This sequence comes from Calliopsis andreniformis, assembly GCF_051401765.1. Lineage (NCBI taxonomy): Eukaryota > Metazoa > Arthropoda > Insecta > Hymenoptera > Andrenidae > Calliopsis > Calliopsis andreniformis. The sequence continues at coordinate 4,210,564 of NW_027480436.1, read as the reverse complement.
AGAGTTAAGTGTAGGATGCCCGAAACGTAGAAATGAGCATAACATTCATACTGATTGCAATTATTCGTTTTATACGATGGAAAAACTGCTGTATTTTTATTGTATTTTATGCTTCTGGCATTGACTTCTAAGATCCTAGCTATTCGATCTCGGGGGCAACGTCGAAGAGTGAAGCGTATGTGGCCCGAAACGTAGAAAAGACCATTACTTTCACACTGGTTGCAATTATTCTTTTGATACGATGGAAAAACTGTTGTATCTTTATTGTATTTTATGCGTCTCGAGTTGTTTTCTAAGGCCCCAACTATTCGTCCTGGTGGTGCAACGCCCTAGAGTGAAGCCTAGGTAGCACGGAACATAGAAATGTCCATAACTTTCACACTGATTGCAATTATTCGTTTTATACGATGGAAAAACTGTTCTATTTATTTTGCATTTTATGCTTATGGCGTTGACTTCTAGGGCCATAGCGAATCGATGTGGTGGAGCAACGCCTTAGAGTGAAGCCTAGGTTGCCCGGAACGTAGAAATGAACATCACTTTCACACTGGCTGCAATTATTCCTGTTATACGATGGAAAAACTGTTGCATTTATATTGTATTTTATGCTCCTGGCGTTGACTTCTAAGGCCGTAGCTATTCGATATGGTGGAGCAACGCCCTAGAGTGAAGCCTAGGTTGCCCGGAACGTAGAAGTGACCATTACATTCACACTAGTTGCAATTATTCCTGTTATACGACGGGAAGGCTGTTGTATTTATATTGTATTTTATGCATCTGGCGTTGACTTCTAAGGCCCTAACTATTCGATCCAGTGGGGCAACGCCCTAGAGTGTTGCTTAGCTTGCCCGGAACGAAGAAATGACCATAACTTTCACCCTGGTTGCAATTATTCGTTTTATACGATGGAAAAGATGTTGTATTAATATTTTATTTTATGCTTCAGGCGTTGACTTCAAAGGTCGTAGCTATAGGATGTGGTGGAGCAACGCCCTAGAGTGAAGCCTAGCTTGCGTGGAACGTAGAAATGACCATAACTTTCACACTGGTCGCAATTATTCGTTTTACACAATCGAAAAACTGTTCTATTCATTTTGTATTTTATGCTTCGGGCGTCGACTACCAAGGCCCTCACTATTCGATGTGGTGGAGGAACGCCCTAGAGTGGAGCACAGGTTGCCCGGAACGTAGATATGTCCTTTACTTTCACACTGGTTGCAATTATTCCTGTTATACGATGGAAAAGCTGTTGTATTTTTACTGTATTTATGCTTCTGGCGTTGATTTCTAAGGTCATAGCTATTTGATCTCGTTTGGCAACGTCCAAGAGTGAAGCCTATGTTGCCCGAAACGTAGAAATGATCATAACTTTCACACTGGTTGCAATTATTCCTGTTATGCGATGGAAAAACTGTTGTATTTATATTGTATTTTATGCTTCGGGCGTTGACTTCTCAGGCCCTATCTATTCGATCTGGTGGAGCAACGCCATAGGGTGAAGCCTAGGATGCCCGGAACGTAGAAATGACCATAACATTCACACTGGTTGCAATTATTCGTTTTATACGATGGAAAAGCTGTTGTATTTATATTGTATTTTATGCTTCTGGCGTTGACTTCTTAGGCCCTAACTATTCGATCTGGTGGAGCAATGCCTCAGAGTTAAGTCTAGGATGCCCGAAACGTCGAAATGATCATTACTTTCACACTGGTTGCAATTATTCATGCCATACGATGAAAAAACTGTTGCATTCTTATTGTATTTTCTGCTTCTGGCTTTGACTTCTAAGGTCCTAGCTATCCGATCTGGTGGGGCAACGTCCAAGAGTGAAGCCTAGGATGCCCGGAACGTAGATATGACCATGTCATTCACACTGGTTGCAATTATTCCTGTTATACGATGGAAAGACAGTTGTATTTATATTGTATTTTATGCTGCTGGCGTTGACTTCTAAGGCCCTAACTCTTCGATCTGGTGGAGCAATGCTCCAGAGTGAAACCTAGGTTGCCCGGAACGAAGAAATAACCATTACTTTCACTCTTGTTGCAATTATTCATGCTTTATGATGTAAAAACTGTTGTATTTTCATTGTATTTTATGCTTCTGGCGTTGACTTCTAAGGCCGTAACTATTCGATCAGGTGGAGCAACGCCCTAGAGTGAAACCTAGGTTGCCCGGAATGAAGAAATGACCATTACTTTCTCACTGGATGCAATTATTCCTGTTATAAAATGGAAAAACTTCTGTATTTATATTGTATATTATGCTTCCGGCGTTGACTTCTAAGGCCCTAACTCTTCGATCTGGTGGAGCAATGCTTCAGAGTGAAGCCTATGTTGCCCGGAACGTAGAAATGACCATTACTTTCACACTGGTTTCAATTATTCGTTTTATACGATGGAAAAACGGTTGTATTTATTTTGTATTTGATGCTTCTGGCGCTGGCTTCATAGGACCTAACTATTGGATCTGGTGGACCAACGCCCTAGAGTGAAGCCTATGTTGCCCGGAACGTAAAAGTGACCATCACTTTCACACTGGTTGCAATTATTCCTGTTATACGACGGAAAAACTGTTGTATTTTTATTGTACTTTATGCTTCGGGCGTTGACTTCTAAGTCCCTAGGTATTCGATCTGGTGGAGCAACGCCCTAGGGTGAAGCCTAGATTGCCCGAAACGTAGAAATAACCATTACGTTCAGTCTAGTTGCAATTATTCATGCTATACGATGGAAAAACTGTTGTATTTTCATTGTATTTTATGCTTCTGGCGTTGACTTCTAATGCCGTAACTTTTCGATCTGGTGGAGCAACGCCCTAGAGTGAAGGCTAGGTTGCCCGGAACGTATAAATGACCATAACTTTCACTCTCGTTGCAATTATTCGTTCTATACGATGGAAAAACTGTTGCATCTTTATTGTACTTTATGCTTCGGGCGTTGACTTCTAAGGCCCTAACTATTCGATCTGGTGGAGCAATGCCTCAGAGTGAAGCCTAGGTTGCCCGGAACGTAGAAATGACCATAACATTCACACTGGTTGCAATTATTCATGCTATATGATGGAAAAACTGTTGTATTTATATTGTATTTTATGCTTCTGGCGTTGACTTCTGCGACCCTAACTCTTCGATTTGGTGGAGCAATGCTCCAGAGTAAAACCTAGGTTGCTCGGAACGAAGAAATGACCATTACTTTCACTCTAGTTGCAATTATTCGTGCTGTATGATGGGAAAGCTGTTGTATTTTCATTGTATTTTATGCTTCTGGCGTTGACTTCTAAGGCTGTAACTATTCGATCAGGTGGAGCAACGCCACAGAGTGAAGCCTAGGTGGCCCGGAATGAAGAAATGACCATTACTTTCTCACTGGATACAATTATTCCCGTTATAAAATGGAAAAACTTCTGCATTTATATTGTATATTATGCTTCCGGCGTCGACTTCTAAGGCCCTAACTCTTCGATCTGGTGGAGCAATGCCTGAGAGTGAAGCCTAGGTTGCCCGGAACGTAGAAATGACCATAACATTCACTCTGGTTGCAATTATTCGTTCTATACAATGAAAAACTGTTGTATTTATATTGCATTTTATGCTTCTGGCGTAGACTTCTAAGGCCGTCGCTATTCGGTGTGGTGGAGCAACGCCCTCGAGTGAAGCCTAGGTTGCCCGGAACGTAGATATGTCCATTACTTTCACCCTGGTTGCAATTGTTCGTTATATACGATGGAAAAACTGTTGTATTTATTTTGCATTTGGTGCTTCTGGCGTTGACTTCTTAGGCCCTAACTCTTCGATCTGGTGGAGCAATGCTTCAGAGTGAAGCCCATGTTGCCCGGAACGTAGAAATGACCATTACTTTCACACTGGTTTCAATTATTCGTTTTATACGATGGAAAAACTGTTGTATTTTCATTGTATTTTATGCTTCTGGCGTTGACTTCTAAGGCCGTAGCTATTCGATCTGGTGGAGCGACGCCCTAGAGTGAAGCCTAGGTTGCCCGGAACGTATAAATGACCATAACTATCACATTGGTTGCAATTATTCCTGTTATGCGATGGAAAAACTGTTGTATTTTTATTGTATTTTATGCTTCGGGCGTTGACTTCTAAGGCCCTAACTATTGGAGCTGGTGGAGCAACGCCCCAGAGTGAAGCCTAGGTGGCTCGGAATGTAGAAATGTCCATAACTTTCACACTGGTTGCAATCATTCGTTCTATACGATGGAAAAACTGTTGCATCTTTATTGTATTTTATGCTTCTGTCGTTGACTTCTAAGGCCCTAGCTATTCGATCTGGTGGAGTAATGCCTCAAAGTTAAGTCTAGGATGCCCGAAACGCCGAAATGATCATTACTGTCGCACTGGTTACAATTAGTCATGCTATACGATGGAAAAACTGTTGCATTTGCATTGTATTTTCTGCTTCTGGCTTTGACTCCTAAGGTCGTAGCTATTCGATCTGGTGGAGCAACGTCCTAGAGTGAAGCCTAGGTTGCCGGAACGTAGAAATGACCATAACATTCAGTCTGGTTGCAATTATTCTTTTTATACGATGGAAAAGCTGTTGTATTTATTTTGTATTTTATGCTTCTGGCGTTGACTTCTTAGGCCCTAACTATTCGATCTGGTGGAGCAATGCCTCAGAGTTAAGTCTAGGATGCCCGAAACGTCGAAAAGATCATTACTTTCGTACTGGTTGCAATTATTCATGCCATACGATGGAAAAACTGTTGCATTCTTATTGTATTTTCTGCTTCTGGCTTTGACTTCTAAGGGCCTAGCTATACGATCAGGTGGGGCAACGTCCAAGAGTGAAGCCTAGGATGCCCGGAACGTAGATATGACCATGTCTTTCACACTGGTTGCAATTATTAATGTTATACGATGGAAAAACAGTTGTATTTATATTGTATTTTATGCTTCTGGCGTTGACTTCTAAGGCCCTAACTCTTCGATCTGGTGGAGCAATGCTCCAGAGTGAAGCCTAGGATGCCCGGAACGTAGATATGACCATGTCTTTCACACTGGTTGCAATTATTCCTGTTATACGATGGAAAAACGGTTGTATTTATATTGTATTTTATGCTTCTGGCGTTGACTTCTTAGGCCCTAGCTATTCGATCTGGTGGAGCAACGCCTCAGAGTTAAGTCTAGGATGCCCGAAACGTCGAAATGATCATTACTTTCGCACTGGTTGCAAATAGTCATGCTATACGATGGAAAAACTGTTGTATTTTTATTGTACTTTATGCTTCGGGCGTTGACCTCTAAGCCCTAGCTATTCGATCTGGTGGAGCAACGCCCTAAAGTGAAGCCTAGGACTTAGAAAACAATTCCAGACGCATAAAATACAATAAAAATACAACAGTTTTTCCATCGTATAAAAAGAATAATTGCAACCAGTGTGAAGGTAATGGTCATTTTTACGTTTCGGGAAACATACGCTTTACTGTTGGACGTTGCCCAACGAGATCGAATAGCTAGAATCTTTGGAGTCAACGCCAGGAGCATAAAATACAATATAAATAAAGATGTTTTTCCATTGTATATCACCAATAATTGCAACCAGTGTGAAAGATTTGGTTATTTCTACGTTACGGGCAACATAGGCTTCACTCTTGGACGTTGCCCGACGAGATCGAGTAGCTCGGACCTTAGAAGTCAGCGCAAGAAGCATAAAATACAATAAAAATACAACAGGTTTTCCATCGTATAGCATGAATAATTGAAACCAGTGTGAAAGTTATGGTCATTTCTACGTTCCGGGCAACAGAGCCTTCACTCTAGGGCGTTGGCCCACCAGATCGAATAGCTAGCACCTTAGAAGTCGAAGCCAGAAGCAGAAAATACAATAAAAATGCAACAGTTTTTCCATCGTATAGCATGAATAATTGCAACCAGTGTGAAAGTTATGATCATTTCGGCGTTTCGGGCATCCTAGGCTTCACTCTAGGGCGTTGCTCCATCACATCGAATAGCTCCGGCCTTAGGAGTCGACGCCAGAAGCATAATATGCAATAAAAATACAACAGTTTTTCCATCGTATAACAGGAATAATTCCAACCAGTTTGAAAGTGATTGTCATTTCCACGTTCCGGGCAACCTAGGCTTCACTCTAGGGCGTTGTTCCACCAGATCGAATAGTTAGGGCCCAAGAAGTCAACGCCAGAAGAATAAAACACAATATAAGTGCATCAGTTTTTCCATCGTATAAAATTAATAATTGCAAACATTGTGAAGCTAATGGTCATTTCTACGTTGCAGGCAACCTAGGCGTCACTCTAGAGCGTTGCTGCACCAGATCTAATAGCTATGGCCTTAGAAGTCAACGCCAGAAGCATAAAATACAATATAAATACAACAGCTTTTCCCTCGTATAAAATTGATAATTGCAAACAGTGTGAACGTAATGGTCATTTCTACGTTTCGGGCAACCTAGGCTTCACTCTAGGGCGTTACTCCACCAGATCGAATAGCTAGGGACTTAGAAATCAACGCTAAAAGCATAAAATACAATATAAATAAAGTAGCTTTTCCATCGTATAAAATGAATAATTGCAACCTAGGCTTCACTCTAGAGCGTCGCTCCGCAAGATCGAATAGCTAGGGCCTTAGAATTCAAAGCCAGAAGCATAAAATGCTATAAAAATACAACAGTTTTTCCATCGTATAAACGAATAATTACATCCAATGTGAAGGTAATGGCCACTTCTGCGTTCCGGGCGACCTAGGCTTCACTCTAGGGCGTTGCTCCGCCCGATCGAGTAGTTAGGGCCTTAGAAGTCAACGCCCGAAGCATAAAATACAATAAAGATACAACAGATTTTCTATCGTATAACAGGAGTAATTGCAGCCAGCCTGAAGGTTATGGTCATTTCTACGTTCCGGGCAATCTAGGCTTCAATATAGGGAGTTGTTCCACCAGACCGAATAGCTACGGAGTTAGATGTCGGCGCCAGAAGCATAAAATACAATATAAATACAACAACTTTTCCATCGTATAAAATGAATAATTGCAAACAGTGTGAAAGTAATGGCCATTTCTACGTTCCGGTCAATCTAGGCTTCACTCTAGGGCGTTGCTCCACCAGATTGAATACCTAGGGACTTAGAAGTCTGTGCCAGAAGCATAAAATACAATAAAAGTACAACAGTTTTTCATCGTATAACGGGAATAATTGCAAGCAGCGTGAAAGTAATGGTCACTTCTACCTTCCGTGCAACCTAGGCTCCACTCTAGGGCGTTGCTCCACGAGATCAAATAGTTAGGGCCTTAGAAGTCAACGCCCGAAGCATAAAATACAATAAAGATACAACAGTTTTTCCATCGTATAACAGGAGTAATTGCAACCAGTGTGAAAGGGATCGTCATTTCTACGTTCCGGGCTACCTAGGCTTCACTCTGTGGCGTTGTTCCACCAGAACGAATTGTTAGGGCATTTGAAGTCAACGCCAGAAATATAAAATAGAAAACAAATACAACAGTTTTTCCTACGTATAAAACGAATAATTGCAAACAGTGTGAAAGTTATGGTCATTTCTATTTTCCGGGCAACCTAGGCTTCACTATAGGGCGTTGCTCAACCACATCGAATAGCTACGGCCTTAGAAGCCAACGCCAGAAGCATAAAATACAAAATAAATACAACAGCTTTACCATTCTAAAACGAATAATTGTAACCAGTGTGAAGGTAATGGTCTTTTCTACGTTCCGGGCAACCTAGGCTACACTCCAGGGCGGTGCTCCACCAGATCAGATAGTTAGGCCCTAAGAAGTCAACGCCAGAGGCATAAAACACAATGTAAATACAACAATTTTTCCATCGTATAAAACGAATAATTACATCCAATGTGAAGGTAATGGACACTTCTACGTTGCGGGCAACATAGGCTTCACTCTAGGACGTTGCTCCACCAGATCGATTAGTTACGGCCTTTTGAAGTCAACGCCCGAAGCAAAAAATACAATAAAGATACAACAGTTTTTCAATCGTATAACAGGAATAACTGCAACCAGTGTGAAAGTGATGGTCATTTCTACGTTCCGGGCAACCTAGGCTTCACTCTATGGCGTTGTTCCACCAGATCGAATTGTTTGGGCCTTAGAAGTCAACGTCAGAAGCATAAAATACAAAATAAATACAACAGTTTTACCATCGTATAAAACGAATAATTGCAACCAGTGTGAAGGTAATGGTCTTTTCTACGTTCCGGGCAACCTAGGCTACACTCTAGGGCGGTGCTCCTCCAGATCAAATAGTTAGGCCCTAAGAAGTCAACGCCAGAGGCATAAAATACAATATAAATACAACAATTTTTCCATCGTATAAAACGAATAATTACATCCAATGTGAAGGTAATGGACACTTCTACGTTGCGGGCAACATAGGCTTCACTCTAGGACGTTGCTCCACCAGATCGATTAGTTACGGCCTTTTGAAGTCAACGCCCGAAGCAAAAAATACAATAAAGATACAACAGTTTTTCAATCGTATAACAGGAATAACTGCAACCAGTGTGAAAGTGATGGTCATTTCTACGTTCCGGGCAACCTAGGCTTCAGTCTAGGTCGTTGTTCCACCAGATCGAACAGTTAGGGCCTAAGAAGTCAACGCCAGAAGCATAAAATACAATATAAATACAACAGTTTTTCCATCCTATAAAACGACTAATTGCATCCAATGTGAACGTAATGGCCACTTCTACGTTCCGGGCAACCTAGGCTTCACTCTAGGTCGTTGCTCCACCAGATCGAATAGTTAGGGACTTAGAAGTCCACACCCGAAGCATAAAGTGCAATAAAGATACAACAGTTTTTCAATCGCATAACAGGAGTAATTGCAGCCAACGTGAAGGTTATGGTCATTTCTACGTTCCGGGCAACCTAGGCTGCAATATAGGCAGTTGTTCCACCAGACCGAATAGCTACGGAGTTAGAAGTCAACGCCAGAAGCATCAAATACAATAAAATACAACAACGTTTCCATCGTATATGATGAATAATTGCAAACAGTGTGAAAGTAATGGTCATTTCTACATTCCGTGCAACCTCGGCTCCACTCTAGGGCGTTGCTCCACCAGATCGAATATCTAGGGCCTAAGAAGTCAACGCCACAAGCATAAGATACACTAAAAATACAACAGCTTTTCGGTCGTATAACAGGAATAATTGTAACCAGTGTGAAGGTAATGGCCATTTCTACGTTCCGGGCTATCTAGGCTTCTCTCTAGGGCGTTGCTCCACCAGATCGAATACCTAGGGACTTAGAAGTCAACGCCAGAAGCATAAAATGCAATAAAAGTACAACAGTTTTTCATCGTATAACGGGAATAATTGCAAGCAGCCTGAAGGCAATGGTCACTTCTACCTTCCGTGCAACCTAGGCTCCACTCTAGGGCGTTACTCCACCAGATCGTATAGTTAGGGCCTTAGAAGTCACCGCACGAAGCATAAAATACAATAAAGATACAACAGTTTTTCCATCGTGTAACAGGAATAACTGCAACCAGTGTGAAAGTGATGGTCATTTCTATGTTCCGGGCAACCTAGGCTTCACTCTATTGCGTTGTTCCACCAGATCGAAAAGTTAGGGCCTTTGAAGTCAACTCCCGAAGCATAAAATACAATAAAGATACAACAGTTTTTCCATCGTATAACTGGAATACTTCCAACCAGTGTGAATGTGATAGTCATTTCTACGTTCCGAGCAACCGAGTCTTCACTCTAGGGCGTTGCTACACCACATCGAATAGTTAGGGCCTAAGAAGTCAACGCCAGAATCATAAAATACAATATAAATACAAGAGTTTTTCCATCGTATAAAACGAATAATTGCATCCAGTGTGAAAGTAATGGCCATTTCTACGTTCCGGGCAACCTAGGCTTTACTCTAGGGCGTTGCTCCACCAGATCGAATAGTTAGGACCTTAGAAATCAACGCCAGACGCATAAAATACAATATAAATACAACAGTTTCTCCATCGTGTAAAACGAATAATTGCGTCCAATGTGAAGGTAATGGCTACTTCTACGTTCCGGGCAACCTAGGCTTCACTCTAGGACGTTGCTCCACCAGATCGAATAGTTAGGGCCTAAGAAGTCGACGCCAGAAGCATAAAATACAATAATAATGCAACGGTTTTTCCATCGTATAAAACGAATAATTGCAACCAGTTTGAAGGCAATGGTCTTTTTTACGTTCCGGGCAACCTAGGCTTCAATCTAGGTCGTTGTTCCACCAGATCGAATAGTTAGGTCCTAAGAAGTCAACGCCAGAAGCATAAAATACAATATAAATACAACAGTTTTTCCATCGTATAAAACGAATAAGTGCATCCAGTGTGAAAGTAATGGCCATTTCTACGTTCCGGGCAACCTAGGCTTCACTCTAGGACGTTGCTCCACCAGATCGAATAGTTAGGGCCTTTGAAGTCAACTCCCGAAGCATAAAATACAATAAAGATACAACAGTTTTTCCATCGTATAACTGGAATACTTCCAACCAGTGTGAATGTGATAGTCATTTCTACGTTCCGAGCAACCGAGTCTTCACTCTAGGGCGTTGCTACACCACATCGAATAGTTAGGGCCTAAGAAGTCATCGCCAGGAGCATAAAATACAATATAAATACAACAGTTTTTCCATCGTATAAAACGAATAATTGCATCCAGTGTGAATGTTATGGTCATTTATACGTTCCGGGTAACCTAGGCTTCACTATATGTTGTTGCTCCACCACATCGAATAGCTACGGCCTTAGAAGCCAACGTCAGAAGCATAAAAGACAATATAAATACAGCAGCTTTTCCTTCGTATAAATTGAATAATTGCAAACAGTGTGAAAGTAACGTTCATTTCTACGTCGCGGGCAACTTACGCTTGACTCTAGGGCGTTGCTCCACCAGATCGAATAGTTAGGGCTTTATAAGTCAACGCCAGAAGCATAAAATACAATATAAATACAACAGTTTTTCCATCGTATAAAACAAATAATTGCATCCAGTGTGAAAGTAATGGCCATTTCTACGTTCCGGGCAACCTAGACTTCACTCTAGGGCGTTGCTCCACCAGATCGAATAGTTAGGGCCTTAGAAGTCAACGCCCGAAGCATAAAATACAATAAAGATACAACAGTTTTTCCATCGTATAACAGGAGTAATTGCAGCCAGCGTGAAAGTTATGGTCATTTCTACGTTCCGGGCAACGTAGGCTACACTCTAGGGAGTTGATCCACCAGATCGAATAGCTACGGAGTTAGAAGTCAACGCCAGAAGCATAAAATACAATATAAATACAACAGTTTTTCCATCGTATAAAACGAATAATTGCATCCAGTGTGAAAGTTATGGTCATTTCTACGTTCCGGGCAACCTAGGCTTCAATCTAGGGCGCTGTCCCACCAGATCGAATAGTTGGGGCCTATGAAGTCAACGCCAGAAGCATAAAATACAATATAAATACAACAGTACTTCCATCGTATAAAACGAATAATTGCAACCAGTGTGAAAGTTATGGTCATTTCTACGTTGCGGGCAATTTAGGCCTGACCCTAGGGCGTTGCTCTACCGGATCGAATGCATAGGGACTCAGAAGTCAACGCACGAAGCATAAAATACAATAAAGATACAACAGTTTTCCCATCGTATAACTGGAATAATTCCAACCAGTGCGAATGTGATAGTCATTTCTACGTTCCGGGCAACCTAGGCTTCACTCGAAGGCGTTGCTACACCACATCGAATAGTTAGGGCCTAAGAAGTCAACGCCAGAAGCATAAAATGCAATATAAATACAACAGATTTTTCATCGTATAAAACGAATAATTGCAACCAGGGTGAAAGTTATGGTCATTTCTACGTTCCCGGTAACCTAGGCTTGACTCTAGGGCGTTGCTCTACCGGATCGAATAGTTATGGCCCAAGAAGTCAACGCCAGAAGCATAAAATACACTAAAAATACAACAGTTTTTCCATCGTATAACAGGAATATTTGCAACTAGAGTGAAGGTAATGGTCATTTCTACGCTCCGGTCATCCTAGGCTTCACTCTAGGGCGTTGCTACACTACATCGAATAGTTAGGGCCTTAGAAGTTAACGCCACAAGAACAAAATACAATATAAACAGTACAGTTTTTCCATTGTATAAAGCGCATAATTGCAAACAGTGTGAAGGTCATGGTCATTTCTACGCTCCGGTCAACCTAGGCTACACTCTAAGGTGTTGCTCCACCACATCGAATAGCTAGGGCCTTAGAAGTCAACGCCATAAGAATAAAATACAATATAAATACAACAGTTTTTCCATCGTATAAAACGAATAATTGCAGACAGTGTGAAGGTTATGGTCATTTCTATTTTCCGCGCAACCTAGGCTTCACTATAGGGCGTTGCTCCACCACATCGAATAGCTACGGCCTTAGAAGCCAACGTCAGAAGCATAAAATGCAATATAAATACAACAGCTTTTCCAGCGTATAAATTGAATAATTGCAAACAGTGTGAAAGTAACGTTCATTTCTACGTTCCGGGCAACTTGGGCTTGACTCTAGGGCGTTGCTCCACCAGATCGAATAGTCAGGGCTTTAGAAGTCAGCGCCGCAAGCATAAAATACAATATAAATACAACAACTTTCCCATCGTATAAAATGAATAATTGCAAACAGTGTGAAAGTAATGGTCACGTCTACATTCCGTGCAACCTAGACTCCGCTCTAGGGCGTTGCTCCACCAGATCGAATTGTTAGGGCCTAAGAAGTCAACGCCAGAAGCATAAAATACAATAAAAATACAACGGTTTTTCCATCGTATAAAACGAATAATTGCAACCAGTGTGAAGGTAATGGTCTTTCTACGTTCCGGGCAAACTAGGCTTCAATCTAGGTCGTTGTTCCACCAGATCGAACATTTAGGGCCTAAGAAGTCAACGCAAGAAGCATAAAAAACAATATAAATACGACAGTTTGTCCATCGTATAAAACGAATAATTGCATCCAGTGTGAAAGTAATGGCCATTTCTACGTTCCGGGCAACCTAGGCTTCTATATAGGGAGTTGTTCCACCAGACCGAATAGCTACGGAGTTAGAAGTCAACGCCAGAAGCATAAAATACAATATAAATACAACAACTTTTCCATCGTGTAAAACGAATAATTGCAGACAGTGTGAAGGTTATGGTCATTTCTACGTTCCCGGCAACCTAGGCTACACTCTAGGGAGTTGTTCCACCAGATAGAATTGTTAGGGCCTTAGAAGTCAACGCCAGAAGCATAAAATACAAAATAAATACAACAGTTTTTCCATCGCACCAAACGAACAATTGCATCCAGTGTGAGAGTAACGTTCATTTCTACGTTCCGGGCAGCTTGGGCTTCACTCTAGGACGTTGTTCCACCAGATCGAATAGTTAGGGCCTTTAAAGTCAATGCCCGAAGCATAAATTACAACAAATATACAACAGTTTTTCCATCGTATAACAGGAATAACTGCAACCAGTGTGAAAGTGATGGTCATTTCTACTTTCCGTGCAACCTAGGCTTCACTCTATGGCGTTGTTCCACCAGATCGAATTGTTAGGGCCTTAGAAGTCAACGCCAGAGGCATAAAATACAAAATAAATACAACAGTTTTACCATAGTATAAAACGAATAATTGCAACCAGTGTGAAAGTAATGGTTACTTCTACCTTCCGTGCAACCTAGGTTCCACTCTAGGGCGTGGCTCCACCAGATCGAATAGTTAGGGCCTTAGAAGTCAACGCACAAAGCATAAAATACAATAAAGATACAACAGTTTTTCCATCGTATAACTGGAATAATTCCAACCAGTGTGAATGTGATAGTCGTTTCCACTTTCCGGGCAGCCTAGCCTTCAATCTAGGTCGTTCTTCCACCAGATCGAAAAGTTAGGGCCTAAGAAGTCAACGCCAGAAGCATAAAATACAATAAAGATTCAACAGTTTTTCCATCGTATAACAGGAGTAATTGCAGCCGGCGTGAAGTTATAGTCATTTCTACGTTCCCGGCAACCTAGGCTACACTCTAGGGAGTTGTTCCACCAGATCGAATTGTTAGGGCCTTAGAAGTCAACGCCAGAGGCATAAAATACAAAATAAATACAACAGTTTTACCGTAGTATAAATCGAATAATTGCAACCAGTGTGAAGGTAATGGTCTTTTCTACGTTACGGGCTACCTAGGCTACACTCTAGGGCGGTGCTCCACCAGATCCAATAGTTAGGGCCTAAGAAGTCAACGCCAGAAGCATAAAATACATAATAAATATAAGAGTTTTTCCATCGTATAAATTGAATAATTGCAGCCAGTGTGATGGTAATGATCACTTCTACGTTCCGTGCAAACTAGGCTCCACTCTAGGGCGTTGCTCCACCACATCGAATAGTTAAGGCCTAACAAGTCGACGCCAGAAGCATAAAATACACTGAAAATACAACAGTTTTTCCATCGTATAAAACGAATAATTGCATCAAGTGTGAAAGCAATGGCCATTTCTACGTTCCAGGCAACCTAGACGTCGCTCTAGTGCGTTGCTCCAACAGATCTAATAGTTAGGGCCTTAGAAGTCAACGCCCGAAGCATAAAATACAATAAAGATTCCACAGTTTTTCCATCGTATAACCGGAGTAATTGCAGCCAGCGTGAAAGTTATGGTCATTTCTACGTTCACGGCAACCTAGGCTTCACTCTATGGCGGTGTGCCACCAGATCGAATTGTTAGGGCCTTTGAAGTCAACGCCAGAAATATAAAATACAAAACGAATACAACAGTTTTTCCATCGTATAAAACGAATAATTGCAACCAGTGTGAAAGTTAAGGTCATTTCTACGTTCCGGGCAAGCTAGGCTTCACTATAGGGCGTTGCTCCACCACATCGAATAGCTACGGCCTTAGAAGCCAACGTCAGAAGCATAAAATACAATATAAATACAACAGCTTTTCCAGCGTATAAATTGAATAATTGCAAACTGTGTGAAAGTAACGTTCATTTCTACGGTCCCGGAAACTTAGGCTTGACTCTAGGGCGTTGCTCCACCAGATCGAACATTTAGGGCCTAAGAAGTCAACGCAAGAGGCATAAAATACAATATAAATACGACAGTTTGTCCATCGTATAAAACGAATAATTGCATCCAGTGTGAAAGTAATGGCCATTTCTACGTTCCGGGCAACCTAGGCTTCACTCTAGGACGTTGCTCCACCGGATCGAACAGTTAGGGCTTTAGAAGTCAACGCCAGAAGCATAAAATACAATATAAATGCAGCAGTTTTTCCATCGTATAAAACGCATAATTGCATCCAATGTGAACGTAATGGCCACTTCTACGTTCCGGGCAACCTAGGCTTCACTCTAGGGCGTTGCTCCACCAGATCGAATAGTTAGCGCCTTAGAAGTCAAAGCTCGAAGCATAAAGTACAATAAAGATACAACAGTTTTTCAACCGCATAACAGGAGTAATGGCAGCCAGCGTGAAGGTTATGGTCATTTCTACGTTCCGGGCAATCTAGGTTTCACTCTAGGGCGTTGCTCCACCAGATCGAATACCTAGGGACTTAGAAGTCAACGCCAGAAGCATAAAATACAATAAAAGTACAACAGTTTTTCATCGTATAACTAGAATAATTGCAAGCAGCGTGAAAGTAATGGTCACTTATACATTCCGTGCAACCTAGGCTCCACTCTAGGGCGTTGCTCCACCAGATCAAATAGTTAGGGCCTTAGAAGTCAACGCACGAAGCATAAAATACAATAAAGATACAACAGTCTTTCCATCGTATACATGGAATAATTCGAACCATTGTGAATGTGATAGTCGTTTCTACGTTCCGGGCAACATAGGCTTCAATCTAGGTCGTTGTTCCACCAGATCGAATAGTTAGGGCCTAAGACGTCAACGCCAGAGGCATAAAATACAATATAAATACAACAGTTTTTCCATCGTATAAAACGAATAATTGCATCCAGTGTGAAAACAATGGCCATTTCTACGTTCGCGGCAACCTAGGCGTCAATCTAGTGCGTTGCTCCAACAGATCGAATAGTTAGGGCATTAGAAGACAACGCCCGAAGCATAAAATACAATAAAGATACAACAGTTTTTCCATCGTATAACAGGAGTAATTGCAACCAGTGTGAAAGGGATGGTCATTTCTACGTTCCGGGCAACCTACGTTTCACTCTATGGCATTCTGCTACCAGATCGAATTGTTAGGACCTTTGAAGTCAACGCCAGAAATATAAAATACAAAACAAATACAACAGTTTTTCCATCGTATAAAAAGAATAATTGCAAACAGTGCGGAAGTTATGGTCATTTCTATTTTCCGGGCAACCTAGGCTTGACTCAAGGACGTTGCTCCAACACATCGAATAGTTAGGGCCTTAGAAGTCAACGCCCGAAGCATAAAGTACAATAAAGATACAACAGTTTTTCAATCGCATAACAGGAGTAATTGCAGCCAGCGCGAAGGTTATGGCCATTTCTGCGTTCCAGGCAATCTAGGCTTCACTCTATGGCATTGTGCCACCAGATCGAATTGTTAGGACCTTTGAAGTCAACGCCAGATATATAAAATACAAAACAAATACAAGAGTCTTTCCATCGTATAACAGGAGTAATTGCAACCAGTGTGAAAGGGATGGTCATTTCTACGTTCCGGGCAACCTAGGCCTCAATATAGGGAGTTGTTCCACCAGACCGAATAGCTACGGAGTTAGAAGTCAACGCCAGAAGCATAAAATACAATATAAATGCAACAGCTTTTCCAGCGTTCAAATTGAATAATTGCAAACAATGTGGAAGTAACGTTCATTTCTACGTTCCGGACAACTTAGGCTTGACTCTAGGGCGTTGTCCCACCAGATCGAATAGTTAAGGCTTTAGAAGTCAGCGCCGGAAGCATAAAATACAATATAGATACAATAGTTTTTCCATCCTATAAAACGAATAATTGCATCCAATGTGAAAGTAATGGCCATTTCTACGTTCCGGGCAACCTAGGCTTGACTCTAGGGCGTTGCTCCACCAGATCGAATAGTTAGGGCCTTAGAAGTCAGCGCCCGAAGCATAAAATACAATAAAGATACAACAGATTTTCAATCGTATAACAGGAGTAATTGCAGCCAGCCTGAAGGTTATGGTCATTTCTACGTTCCGGGCAACCTAGGCCTCAATATAGGGAGTTGTTCCTCCAGACCGAATAGCTACGGAGTTAGAAGTCAACGCCAGAAGCATAAAATACAATATAAATACAACAACTTTTCCATCGTATAAAATGAATAATTGCATCCAGTGTGAAAGTAATGGCCATTTCTACGTTTCGGGCAACCTAGGCTTCACTCTAGGACGTTGCTCCACCGTATCGAACAGTTAGGGCTTTAGAAGTCAACGCCAGAAGCATATAATACAATATAAATACAACAGATATTTCCATCGTATAAAACGAATATTAGCAACCAGTGTGAAAGTTATGTTCAATTCTACGTTCCGGGCAACTTAGGCTTCACTCTAAGGCGTTGCACCACCAGATCGAATAGTTAGGGCCTAAGAAGTCAACGCCAGCAGCATAAAATATAATAAAAATACAACAGTTTTTCCATTGTATAAAACGAATGATTGCCACCAGTGTGAAAGTTATGATCGTTTCTACGTTCTGGGCAACCTAGGCTTGACTCTTTGGCGTTGCTCCACCAGATCGAGTATTTAGCCCCTCAGAATTCAACGTCCGAGGCATGAAATACAAAATAAATAGAACAGTTTTTCCATTGTATAAACCGAATTATTGCAACCAGTGTGAAAGTAATGGTTACTTCTACCTTCCGTGCAACCTAGGCTCCACTCTAGGGCGTTGCTCCTCCAGATCGAATAGTTAGGGCCTAACAAGTCGACGCCAGAAGCATAAAATACACTGAAAATACAACAGTTTTTCCATCGTATAAAACGAATAATTGCATCAAGTGTGAAAGCAATGGCCATTTCTACGTTCCAGGCAACCTAGACGTCGCTCTAGTGCGTTGCTCCAACAGATCTAATAGTTAGGGCCTTAGAAGTCAACGCCCGAAGCATAAAATACAATAAAGATTCCACAGTTTTTCCATCGTATAACCGGAGTAATTGCAGCCAGCGTGAAAGTTATGGTCATTTCTACGTTCACGGCAACCTAGGCTTCACTCTATGGCGGTGTGCCACCAGATCGAATTGTTAGGGCCTTTGAAGTCAACGCCAGAAATATAAAATACAAAACGAATACAACAGTTTTTCCATCGTATAAAACGAATAATTGCAACCAGTGTGAAAGTTAAGGTCATTTCTACGTTCCGGGCAAGCTAGGCTTCACTATAGGGCGTTGCTCCACCACATCGAATAGCTACGGCCTTAGAAGCCAACGTCAGAAGCATAAAATACAATATAAATACAACAGCTTTTCCAGCGTATAAATTGAATAATTGCAAACTGTGTGAAAGTAACGTTCATTTCTACGGTCCCGGAAACTTAGGCTTGACTCTAGGGCGTTGCTCCACCAGATCGAACATTTAGGGCCTAAGAAGTCAACGCAAGAGGCATAAAATACAATATAAATACGACAGTTTGTCCATCGTATAAAACGAATAATTGCATCCAGTGTGAAAGTAATGGCCATTTCTACGTTCCGGGCAACCTAGGCTTCACTCTAGGACGTTGCTCCACCGGATCGAACAGTTAGGGCTTTAGAAGTCAACGCCAGAAGCATAAAATACAATATAAATGCAGCAGTTTTTCCATCGTATAAAACGCATAATTGCATCCAATGTGAACGTAATGGCCACTTCTACGTTCCGGGCAACCTAGGCTTCACTCTAGGGCGTTGCTCCACCAGATCGAATAGTTAGCGCCTTAGAAGTCAAAGCTCGAAGCATAAAGTACAATAAAGATACAACAGTTTTTCAACCGCATAACAGGAGTAATGGCAGCCAGCGTGAAGGTTATGGTCATTTCTACGTTCCGGGCAATCTAGGTTTCACTCTAGGGCGTTGCTCCACCAGATCGAATACCTAGGGACTTAGAAGTCAACGCCAGAAGCATAAAATACAATAAAAGTACAACAGTTTTTCATCGTATAACTAGAATAATTGCAAGCAGCGTGAAAGTAATGGTCACTTATACATTCCGTGCAACCTAGGCTCCACTCTAGGGCGTTGCTCCACCAGATCAAATAGTTAGGGCCTTAGAAGTCAACGCACGAAGCATAAAATACAATAAAGATACAACAGTCTTTCCATCGTATACATGGAATAATTCGAACCATTGTGAATGTGATAGTCGTTTCTACGTTCCGGGCAACATAGGCTTCAATCTAGGTCGTTGTTCCACCAGATCGAATAGTTAGGGCCTAAGACGTCAACGCCAGAGGCATAAAATACAATATAAATACAACAGTTTTTCCATCGTATAAAACGAATAATTGCATCCAGTGTGAAAACAATGGCCATTTCTACGTTCGCGGCAACCTAGGCGTCAATCTAGTGCGTTGCTCCAACAGATCGAATAGTTAGGGCATTAGAAGACAACGCCCGAAGCATAAAATACAATAAAGATACAACAGTTTTTCCATCGTATAACAGGAGTAATTGCAACCAGTGTGAAAGGGATGGTCATTTCTACGTTCCGGGCAACCTACGTTTCACTCTATGGCATTCTGCTACCAGATCGAATTGTTAGGACCTTTGAAGTCAACGCCAGAAATATAAAATACAAAACAAATACAACAGTTTTTCCATCGTATAAAAAGAATAATTGCAAACAGTGCGGAAGTTATGGTCATTTCTATTTTCCGGGCAACCTAGGCTTGACTCAAGGACGTTGCTCCAACACATCGAATAGTTAGGGCCTTAGAAGTCAACGCCCGAAGCATAAAGTACAATAAAGATACAACAGTTTTTCAATCGCATAACAGGAGTAATTGCAGCCAGCGCGAAGGTTATGGCCATTTCTGCGTTCCAGGCAATCTAGGCTTCACTCTATGGCATTGTGCCACCAGATCGAATTGTTAGGACCTTTGAAGTCAACGCCAGATATATAAAATACAAAACAAATACAAGAGTCTTTCCATCGTATAACAGGAGTAATTGCAACCAGTGTGAAAGGGATGGTCATTTCTACGTTCCGGGCAACCTAGGCCTCAATATAGGGAGTTGTTCCACCAGACCGAATAGCTACGGAGTTAGAAGTCAACGCCAGAAGCATAAAATACAATATAAATGCAACAGCTTTTCCAGCGTTCAAATTGAATAATTGCAAACAATGTGGAAGTAACGTTCATTTCTACGTTCCGGACAACTTAGGCTTGACTCTAGGGCGTTGTCCCACCAGATCGAATAGTTAAGGCTTTAGAAGTCAGCGCCGGAAGCATAAAATACAATATAGATACAATAGTTTTTCCATCCTATAAAACGAATAATTGCATCCAATGTGAAAGTAATGGCCATTTCTACGTTCCGGGCAACCTAGGCTTGACTCTAGGGCGTTGCTCCACCAGATCGAATAGTTAGGGCCTTAGAAGTCAGCGCCCGAAGCATAAAATACAATAAAGATACAACAGATTTTCAATCGTATAACAGGAGTAATTGCAGCCAGCCTGAAGGTTATGGTCATTTCTACGTTCCGGGCAACCTAGGCCTCAATATAGGGAGTTGTTCCTCCAGACCGAATAGCTACGGAGTTAGAAGTCAACGCCAGAAGCATAAAATACAATATAAATACAACAACTTTTCCATCGTATAAAATGAATAATTGCATCCAGTGTGAAAGTAATGGCCATTTCTACGTTTCGGGCAACCTAGGCTTCACTCTAGGACGTTGCTCCACCGTATCGAACAGTTAGGGCTTTAGAAGTCAACGCCAGAAGCATATAATACAATATAAATACAACAGATATTTCCATCGTATAAAACGAATATTAGCAACCAGTGTGAAAGTTATGTTCAATTCTACGTTCCGGGCAACTTAGGCTTCACTCTAAGGCGTTGCACCACCAGATCGAATAGTTAGGGCCTAAGAAGTCAACGCCAGCAGCATAAAATATAATAAAAATACAACAGTTTTTCCATTGTATAAAACGAATGATTGCCACCAGTGTGAAAGTTATGATCGTTTCTACGTTCTGGGCAACCTAGGCTTGACTCTTTGGCGTTGCTCCACCAGATCGAGTATTTAGCCCCTCAGAATTCAACGTCCGAGGCATGAAATACAAAATAAATAGAACAGTTTTTCCATTGTATAAACCGAATTATTGCAACCAGTGTGAAAGTAATGGTTACTTCTACCTTCCGTGCAACCTAGGCTCCACTCTAGGGCGTTGCTCCTCCAGATCGAATAGTTAGGGCCTTAGAAGTCAACGCACAAAGCATAAAATACAATAAAGATACAACAGTTTTTCAATCGCATAACAGGAGTAATTGCAGCCAGCGTGAAGGTTATGGTCATTTCTACGTTCCGGGCAATCTAGGTTTCACTCTAGGGCGTTGCTCCACCAGATCGAATACCTGGGGACTTAGAAGTCAACGCCAGAAGCATAAAATACAACAAAAGCACAACAGTTTTTCATCGTCTAACGAGAATAATTGCAAGCAGCGTGAAAGTAATGGTCACTTCTACCTTCCGTGCAACCTAGGCTCCACTCTAGGGCGTTGCTCCACTTGATGAAATAGTTAGGGCCTTAGAAGTCAACGCACGACGCATAGAATACAATAAAGATACAACAGTTTTTCCATCGTATACATCGAATAATTCGAACCATTGTGAATGTGATAGTCGTTTCTACGTTCCGGGCAACATTGGCCTCAATCTAGGTCGTTGTTCCACCAGATCGAATGGTTAGGGCCTAAGACGTCAACGCCAGAGGCATAAAATACAATATAAATACAACAGTTTTTCCATCGTACAAAACAAATAATTGCAACCAGTGTGAAAGTTTTATTCATTTCTACGTTCCGGGCAACTTAGGCCTCACCCTAGGCCGTTGTTCCACCAGATCGAATAGTTAGGGCCTAAGAAGTGAACGCCAGAAGCATAAAATGCAATAAAAATACAACAGTTTTTCCATCGTATAGCAGGAATAATTTGCAAGCAGTGTGATAGTAGTGGTCATTTCTACGTTCCGGGCAACCCAGGTTTCACTCCAGGGCGTTGCTCCGCCAGATCGAATAGTTACGGCCTAAGAAGTCAACGCCAGAAGCATAAAATACAATATAAATATAACAGTTTTTCCATCGTATAAAACGAATAATAGCAACCAGTGTGAAAGTTATGGTCTATTCTACGTTCCGGGCAACCTAGGTTTCACTCCAGGGCGTTGCTCCACCAGATCGAATAGTTACGGCCTAAGAAGTCAACGCCAGAGGCATACAATACGATAAAGATGCAACAGTTTTTCCATCGGATAAAATGAATAATTGCAAACAGTGAAAGATATGGACATTTCTACGTTCCGGGCTACCTAGGCTTCACTCTATGGCTTTCTTCCACCACATCGAATTGCAACCGCCTCAGAAGTCAACGCCAGAAGCATAAAGTACAATATAAATATAACAGCTTTTCCATCGTATAAAACGAATAATTGCTACCAGTGTAAAAGTTATGGTCATTTGTACGTTCCAGGCAACCTAGGCTTCACTGTATGGCGTTCTTCCACCACATCGAATAGCTACGGTCTCAGACGTCAACGCCTGAAGTATAAAATACAATAAAAATACAACAGTCTTTCCATCCTATAACAGGAATAATTGCAACCCGCGTGAAAGTGATGGTCATTTCTACGTTCCAGATAACCTAGGCTTCACTCTAGGGCGTTGCTCTACCAGATCGAATGGTTAGGGCCTTAGAAGTCAACGCACGAAGCATAAAATACAATAAAGATACAACAGTTTTCCCATCGTATAACTGGAATAATTCCAACCAGTGCGAATGTGATAGTCATTTCTACGTTCCGGGCAACCTAGGCTTCACTCGAAGGCGTTGCTACACCACATCGAATAGTTAGGGCCTAAGAAGTCAACGCCAGAAGCATAAAATGCAATATAAATACAACAGATTTTTCATCGTATAAAACGAATAATTGCAACCAGGGTGAAAGTTATGGTCATTTCTACGTTCCCGGTAACCTAGGCTTGACTCTAGGGCGTTGCTCTACCGGATCGAATAGTTATGGCCCAAGAAGTCAACGCCAGAAGCATAAAATACACTAAAAATACAACAGTTTTTCCATCGTATAACAGGAATATTTGCAACTAGAGTGAAGGTAATGGTCATTTCTACGCTCCGGTCATCCTAGGCTTCACTCTAGGGCGTTGCTACACTACATCGAATAGTTAGGGCCTTAGAAGTTAACGCCACAAGAACAAAATACAATATAAACAGTACAGTTTTTCCATTGTATAAAGCGCATAATTGCAAACAGTGTGAAGGTCATGGTCATTTCTACGCTCCGGTCAACCTAGGCTACACTCTAAGGTGTTGCTCCACCACATCGAATAGCTAGGGCCTTAGAAGTCAACGCCATAAGAATAAAATACAATATAAATACAACAGTTTTTCCATCGTATAAAACGAATAATTGCAGACAGTGTGAAGGTTATGGTCATTTCTATTTTCCGCGCAACCTAGTCTTCACTATAGGGCGTTGCTCCACCACATCGAATAGCTACGGCCTTAGAAGCCAACGTCAGAAGCATAAAATGCAATATAAATACAACAGCTTTTCCAGCGTATAAATTGAATAATTGCAAACAGTGTGAAAGTAACGTTCATTTCTACGTTCCGGGCAACTTGGGCTTGACTCTAGGGCGTTGCTCCACCAGATCGAATAGTCAGGGCTTTAGAAGTCAGCGCCGCAAGCATAAAATACAATATAAATACAACAACTTTCCCATCGTATAAAATGAATAATTGCAAACAGTGTGAAAGTAATGGTCACGTCTACATTCCGTGCAACCTAGACTCCGCTCTAGGGCGTTGCTCCACCAGATCGAATTGTTAGGGCCTAAGAAGTCAACGCCAGAAGCATAAAATACAATAAAAATACAACGGTTTTTCCATCGTATAAAACGAATAATTGCAACCAGTGTGAAGGTAATGGTCTTTCTACGTTCCGGGCAAACTAGGCTTCAATCTAGGTCGTTGCTCCACCAGATCGAACATTTAGGGCCTAAGAAGTCAACGCAAGAAGCATAAAAAACAATATAAATACGACAGTTTGTCCATCGTATAAAACGAATAATTGCATCCAGTGTGAAAGTAATGGCCATTTCTACGTTCCGGGCAACCTAGGCTTCTATATAGGGAGTTGTTCCACCAGACCGAATAGCTACGGAGTTAGAAGTCAACGCCAGAAGCATAAAATACAATATAAATACAACAACTTTTCCATCGTGTAAAACGAATAATTGCAGACAGTGTGAAGGTTATGGTCATTTCTACGTTCCCGGCAACCTAGGCTACACTCTAGGGAGTTGTTCCACCAGATAGAATTGTTAGGGCCTTAGAAGTCAACGCCAGAAGCATAAAATACAAAATAAATACAACAGTTTTTCCATCGCACCAAACGAACAATTGCATCCAGTGTGAGAGTAACGTTCATTTCTACGTTCCGGGCAGCTTGGGCTTCACTCTAGGACGTTGTTCCACCAGATCGAATAGTTAGGGCCTTTAAAGTCAATGCCCGAAGCATAAATTACAACAAATATACAACAGTTTTTCCATCGTATAACAGGAATAACTGCAACCAGTGTGAAAGTGATGGTCATTTCTACTTTCCGTGCAACCTAGGCTTCACTCTATGGCGTTGTTCCACCAGATCGAATTGTTAGGGCCTTAGAAGTCAACGCCAGAGGCATAAAATACAAAATAAATACAACAGTCTTACCATAGTATAAAACGAATAATTGCAACCAGTGTGAAAGTAATGGTTACTTCTACCTTCCGTGCAACCTAGGTTCCACTCTAGGGCGTGGCTCCACCAGATCGAATAGTTAGGGCCTTAGAAGTCAACGCACAAAGCATAAAATACAATAAAGATACAACAGTTTTTCCATCGTATAACTGGAATAATTCCAACCAGTGTGAATGTGATAGTCGTTTCCACTTTCCGGGCAGCCTAGCCTTCAATCTAGGTCGTTCTTCCACCAGATCGAAAAGTTAGGGCCTAAGAAGTCAACGCCAGAAGCATAAAATACAATAAAGATTCAACAGTTTTTCCATCGTATAACAGGAGTAATTGCAGCCGGCGTGAAGTTATGGTCATTTCTACGTTCCCGGCAACCTAGGCTACACTCTAGGGAGTTGTTCCACCAGATCGAATTGTTAGGGCCTTAGAAGTCAACGCCAGAGGCATAAAATACAAAATAAATACAACAGTTTTACCATAGTATAAAACGAATAATTGCAACCAGTGTGAAGGTAATGGTCTTTTCTACGTTACGGGCTACCTAGGCTACACTCTAGGGCGGTGCTCCACCAGATCCAATAGTTAGGGCCTAAGAAGTCAACGCCAGAAGCATAAAATACATAATAAATATAAGAGTTTTTCCATCGTATAAATTGAATAATTGCAGCCAGTGTGATGGTAATGATCACTTCTACGTTCCGTGCAAACTAGGCTCCACTCTAGGGCGTTGCTCCACCACATCGAATAGTTAAGGCCTAACAAGTCGACGCCAGAAGCATAAAATACACTGAAAATACAACAGTTTTTCCATCGTATAAGACGAATAATTGCATCCAGTGTGAAAGCAATGGCCATTTCTACGTTCCAGGCAACCTAGACGTCGCTCTAGTGCGTTGCTCCAACAGATCTAATAGTTAGGGCCTTAGAAGTCAACGCCCGAAGCATAAAATACAATAAAGATTCCACAGTTTTTCCATCGTATAACCGGAGTAATTGCAGCCAGCGTGAAAGTTATGGTCATTTCTACGTTCACGGCAACCTAGGCTTCACTCTATGGCGGTGTGCCACCAGATCGAATTGTTAGGGCCTTTGAAGTCAACGCCAGAAATATAAGATACAAAACGAATACAACAGTTTTTCCATCGTATAAAACGAATAATTGCAACCAGTGTGAAAGTTAAGGTCATTTCTACGTTCCGGGCAAGCTAGGCTTCACTATAGGGCGTTGCTCCACCACATCGAATAGCTACGGCCTTAGAAGCCAACGTCAGAAGCATAAAATACAATATAAATACAACAGCTTTTCCAGCGTATAAATTGAATAATTGCAAACTGTGTGAAAGTAACGTTCATTTCTACGGTCCCGGAAACTTAGGCTTGACTCTAGGGCGTTGCTCCACCAGATCGAACATTTAGGGCCTAAGAAGTCAACGCAAGAGGCATAAAATACAATATAAATACGACAGTTTGTCCATCGTATAAAACGAATAATTGCATCCAGTGTGAAAGTAATGGCCATTTCTACGTTCCGGGCAACCTAGGCTTCACTCTAGGACGTTGCTCCACCGGATCGAACAGTTAGGGCTTTAGAAGTCAACGCCAGAAGCATAAAATACAATATAAATGCAGCAGTTTTTCCATCGTATAAAACGCATAATTGCATCCAATGTGAACGTAATGGCCACTTCTACGTTCCGGGCAACCTAGGCTTCACTCTAGGGCGTTGCTCCACCAGATCGAATAGTTAGCGCCTTAGAAGTCAAAGCTCGAAGCATAAAGTACAATAAAGATACAACAGTTTTTCAACCGCATAACAGGAGTAATGGCAGCCAGCGTGAAGGTTATGGTCATTTCTACGTTCCGGGCAATCTAGGTTTCACTCTAGGGCGTTGCTCCACCAGATCGAATACCTAGGGACTTAGAAGTCAACGCCAGAAGCATAAAATACAATAAAAGTACAACAGTTTTTCATCGTATAACTAGAATAATTGCAAGCAGCGTGAAAGTAATGGTCACTTATACATTCCGTGCAACCTAGGCTCCACTCTAGGGCGTTGCTCCACCAGATCAAATAGTTAGGGCCTTAGAAGTCAACGCACGAAGCATAAAATACAATAAAGATACAACAGTCTTTCCATCGTATACATGGAATAATTCGAACCATTGTGAATGTGATAGTCGTTTCTACGTTCCGGGCAACATAGGCTTCAATCTAGGTCGTTGTTCCACCAGATCGAATAGTTAGGGCCTAAGACGTCAACGCCAGAGGCATAAAATACAATATAAATACAACAGTTTTTCCATCGTATAAAACGAATAATTGCATCCAGTGTGAAAACAATGGCCACTTCTACGTTCGCGGCAACCTAGGCGTCAATCTAGTGCGTTGCTCCAACAGATCGAATAGTTAGGGCATTAGAAGACAACGCCCGAAGCATAAAATACAATAAAGATACAACAGTTTTTCCATCGTATAACAGGAGTAATTGCAACCAGTGTGAAAGGGATGGTCATTTCTACGTTCCGGGCAACCTACGTTTCACTCTATGGCATTCTGCTACCAGATCGAATTGTTAGGACCTTTGAAGTCAACGCCAGAAATATAAAATACAAAACAAATACAACAGTTTTTCCATCGTATAAAAAGAATAATTGCAAACAGTGCGGAAGTTATGGTCATTTCTATTTTCCGGGCAACCTAGGCTTGACTCAAGGACGTTGCTCCAACACATCGAATAGTTAGGGCCTTAGAAGTCAACGCCCGAAGCATAAAGTACAATAAAGATACAACAGTTTTTCAATCGCATAACAGGAGTAATTGCAGCCAGCGCGAAGGTTATGGCCATTTCTGCGTTCCAGGCAATCTAGGCTTCACTCTATGGCATTGTGCCACCAGATCGAATTGTTAGGACCTTTGAAGTCAACGCCAGATATATAAAATACAAAACAAATACAAGAGTCTTTCCATCGTATAACAGGAGTAATTGCAACCAGTGTGAAAGGGATGGTCATTTCTACGTTCCGGGCAACCTAGGCCTCAATATAGGGAGTTGTTCCACCAGACCGAATAGCTACGGAGTTAGAAGTCAACGCCAGAAGCATAAAATACAATATAAATGCAACAGCTTTTCCAGCGTTCAAATTGAATAATTGCAAACAATGTGGAAGTAACGTTCATTTCTACGTTCCGGACAACTTAGGCTTGACTCTAGGGCGTTGTCCCACCAGATCGAATAGTTAAGGCTTTAGAAGTCAGCGCCGGAAGCATAAAATACAATATAGATACAATAGTTTTTCCATCCTATAAAACGAATAATTGCATCCAATGTGAAAGTAATGGCCATTTCTACGTTCCGGGCAACCTAGGCTTGACTCTAGGGCGTTGCTCCACCAGATCGAATAGTTAGGGCCTTAGAAGTCAGCGCCCGAAGCATAAAATACAATAAAGATACAACAGATTTTCAATCGTATAACAGGAGTAATTGCAGCCAGCCTGAAGGTTATGGTCATTTCTACGTTCCGGGCAACCTAGGCCTCAATATAGGGAGTTGTTCCTCCAGACCGAATAGCTACGGAGTTAGAAGTCAACGCCAGAAGCATAAAATACAATATAAATACAAAAACTTTTCCATCGTATAAAATGAATAATTGCATCCAGTGTGAAAGTAATGGCCATTTCTACGTTTCGGGCAACCTAGGCTTCACTCTAGGACGTTGCTCCACCGTATCGAACAGTTAGGGCTTTAGAAGTCAACGCCAGAAGCATATAATACAATATAAATACAACAGATATTTCCATCGTATAAAACGAATATTAGCAACCAGTGTGAAAGTTATGTTCAATTCTACGTTCCGGGCAACTTAGGCTTCACTCTAAGGCGTTGCACCACCAGATCGAATAGTTAGGGCCTAAGAAGTCAACGCCAGCAGCATAAAATATAATAAAAATACAACAGTTTTTCCATTGTATAAAACGAATGATTGCCACCAGTGTGAAAGTTATGATCGTTTCTACGTTCTGGGCAACCTAGGCTTGACTCTTTGGCGTTGCTCCACCAGATCGAGTATTTAGCCCCTCAGAATTCAACGTCCGAGGCATAAAATACAAAATAAATAGAACAGTTTTTCCATTGTATAAACCGAATTATTGCAACCAGTGTGAAAGTAATGGTTACTTCTACCTTCCGTGCAACCTAGGCTCCACTCTAGGGCGTTGCTCCACCAGATCGAATAGTTAGGGCCTTAGAAGTCAACGCACAAAGCATAAAATACAATAAAGATACAACAGTTTTTCAATCGCATAACAGGAGTAATTGCAGCCAGCGTGAAGGTTATGGTCATTTCTACGTTCCGGGCAATCTAGGTTTCACTCTAGGGCGTTGCTCCACCAGATCGAATACCTGGGGACTTAGAAGTCAACGCCAGAAGCATAAAATACAACAAAAGCACAACAGTTTTTCATCGTCTAACGAGAATAATTGCAAGCAGCGTGAAAGTAATGGTCACTTCTACCTTCCGTGCAACCTAGGCTCCACTCTAGGGCGTTGCTCCACTTGATGAAATAGTTAGGGCCTTAGAAGTCAACGCACGACGCATAGAATACAATAAAGATACAACAGTTTTTCCATCGTATACATCGAATAATTCGAACCATTGTGAATGTGATAGTCGTTTCTACGTTCCGGGCAACATTGGCCTCAATCTAGGTCGTTGTTCCACCAGATCGAATGGTTAGGGCCTAAGACGTCAACGCCAGAGGCATAAAATACAATATAAATACAACAGTTTTTCCATCGTACAAAACAAATAATTGCAACCAGTGTGAAAGTTATATTCATTTCTACGTTCCGGGCAACTTAGGCCTCACCCTAGGCCGTTGTTCCACCAGATCGAATAGTTAGGGCCTAAGAAGTGAACGCCAGAAGCATAAAATGCAATAAAAATACAACAGTTTTTCCATCGTATAGCAGGAATAATTTGCAAGCAGTGTGATAGTAGTGGTCATTTCTACGTTCCGGGCAACCCAGGTTTCACTCCAGGGCGTTGCTCCGCCAGATCGAATAGTTACGGCCTAAGAAGTCAACGCCAGAAGCATAAAATACAAAATAAATACAACGGCCTTTACACCGTATAAAACGAATAATTGCAACCAGTATGAAACTTATGGTCATTTCTACTTTCCGAGCAACCTAGGCTTCACCCTAGGGCGTTGCTCCAACAGATCGAATAGTTAGGGCCTAAGAAGTGAACGCCAGAAGCGTAAAATACAATATAAATACAACAGTTTTTCCATCGTATAAACCGAATAATTGCAACCAGTATGAAACTTATGGTCATTTCTACGTTCCGGGCAACCCAGGCTTCACTGTATGGCGTTCTTCCACCACATCGAATAGCTACGGCCTCAGAAGTCAACGCCTGAAGTATAAAATACAATAAAAATACAACAGTCTTTCCATTCTATAACAGGAATGATTGCAACCCGTGTGAGAGTGATGGTCATTTCTACGTTCGAGGCAACCTAGGCTTCACTCTAGCGCGTTGTTCCACAAGATCGAATAGTTAGGGCCTAAGAAGTCAACGCCAGAAGCATAAAATACAATATAAATATAACAGTTTTTCCATCGTATAAAACGAATAATAGCAACCAGTGTGAAAGTTATGGTCTATTCTACGTTCCGGGCAACCTAGGTTTCACTCCAGGGCGTTGCTCCACCAGATCGAATAGTTACGGCCTAAGAAGTCAACGCCAGAGGCATACAATACGATAAAGATGCAACAGTTTTTCCATCGGATAAAATGAATAATTGCAAACAGTGAAAGATATGGACATTTCTACGTTCCGGGCTACCTAGGCTTCACTCTATGGCTTTCTTCCACCACATCGAATTGCAACCGCCTCAGAAGTCAACGCCAGAAGCATAAAGTACAATATAAATATAACAGCTTTTCCATCGTATAAAACGAATAATTGCTACCAGTGTAAAAGTTATGGTCATTTGTACGTTCCAGGCAACCTAGGCTTCACTGTATGGCGTTCTTCCACCACATCGAATAGCTACGGTCTCAGACGTCAACGCCTGAAGTATAAAATACAATAAAAATACAACAGTCTTTCCATCCTATAACAGGAATAATTGCAACCCGCGTGAAAGTGATGGTCATTTCTACGTTCCAGATAACCTAGGCTTCACTCTAGGGCGTTGCTCTACCAGATCGAATGGTTAGGGCCTTAGAAGTCAACGCCCGAAGCATAAAATACGATATAAATACAACAGCATTTCCATCGTATTAAATGAATAATTGCAAACAGTGTGAAAGTAGTGGTCATTTCTACTTTCCGGGCAACCTAGGCTTCACCCTAGGGCGTTCTTCCACCAGATGGAATAGTTAGGGCCTAAGAAGTCAACGCCAGAAGCATAGTATACGATATAAATGCAACAGCTTTTCCATCGTATAAAACAAATAATTGCAACCAGTTTGATAGTGATGGTCATTTCTACGTACCGGGCAACCTAGGCTTCACTCTAGGGCGTTGCTCCACCAGATCGAATAGTTAGGGCCTTAGAAGTCAACGCCCGAAGCATAAAATATTATATAAATAGAACAGTTTTTCCATCGTATAAAACGAATAATTGCTACCAGTGTGAAAGTTATGGTCATTTCTACTTTCCGGGCAACCTAGACTTCACCCTAGGGCGTTGTTCCACCAGATGGAATAGTTAGGGCCTCAGAAGTCAACGCCTGAAGTATAAAATACAATAAAAATACAACAGAGTTTCCATCCTATAACAGGAATGATCTCAACCCGTGGGAAAGTGATGGTCATTTCTACGTTCCAGGCAACCTAGGCTCCACTCTAGGGCGTTGCTCCACCAGATCGAATTGTTAGGGCCTAAGAAGTCAACGCCAGAAGCATAAAATACAATAAAAATACAACGGTTTTTCCGTCGTATAAAACGAATAATTGCAACCAGTGTGAAGGTAATGGTCTTTTCTACGTTCCGGGCAAACTAGGCTTCAATCTAGGTCGTTGTTCCACCAGATCGAACATTTAGGGCATAAGAAGTCAACGCAAGAAGCATAAAATACAATACAAATGCGACAGTTTGTCCATCGTATAAAACGAATAATTGCATCCAGTGTGAAAGTAATGGCCATTTCTACGTTCCGGGCAACCTAGGCTTCAATATAGGGAGTTGTTCCACCAGACCGAATAGCTACGGAGTTAGAAGTCAACGCCAGAAGCATAAAATACAATATAAATACAACAACTTTTGCATCGTATAAAATGGATAATTGCAAACAGTGTGAAAGTAATGGTCACTTCTACGTTCCGTGCAACTAGGGTCCACTCTAGGGCGTTGCTCCACCAGATCGGACATTTAGGGCCCAAGAAGTCAGCGCAAGAAGCAGAAAATACAATATAAATACAACAGTTTGTCCACCGTATAAAACGAATAATTGCTCCAGTGTGAAAGTAATGGCCATTTCTACGTTCCGGGCAACCTAGGCTTCACTCTTGGACGTTGCTCCACCGGATCGAATAGTTAGGGCCCAAGAAGTCAACGCCAGAAGCATAAAATACACTGAAAATACAACAGTTTTTCCATCGTATAAAACGAATAATTGCATCCAGTGTGAAAGCAATGGCCATTTCTACGTTCCGGGCAACCTAGACGTCGCTCTAGTGCGTTGCTCCAACAGATCGAATAGTTAGGGCCTTAGAAGTCAACGCCCGAAGCATAAAATACAATAAAGATACAACAGTTTTTCCATCGTATAACAGGAGTAATTGCAACCAGTGTGAAAGGGATGGTCATTTCTACGTTCTGGGCAACCTAGGCTTCACTCTATGGCGGTGTGCCACCAGGTCGAATTGTTAGGGCCTTTGAAGTCAACGCCAGAAATATAAAATACAAAACGAATACAACAGTTTTTCCATCGTATAAAACGAATATTTGCAACCAGTGTGAAAGTTATGGTCATTTCTACGTTCCGGGCAACCTAGGCTTCACTATAGGGCGTTGCTCCACCACATCGAATAGCTACGGCTTTAGAAGCCAACGTCAGAAGCATAAAATACAATATAAATACAACAGCTTTTCCAGCGTATAAATTGAATAATTGCAAACAGTGTGAAAGTAACGTTCATTTCTACGGTCCCGGAAACTTAGGCTTGACTCTAGGGCGTTGCTCCACCAGATCGAACATTTAGGGCCTAAGAAGTCAACGCAAGAGGCATAAAATACAATATAAATACGACAGTTTGTCCATCGTATATAACGAATAATTGCATCCAGTGTGAAAGTAATGGCCATTTCTACGTTCCGGGCAACCTAGGCTTCACTCTAGGACGTTGCTCCACCGGATCGAACAGTTAGGGCTTTAGAAGTCAACGCCAGAAGCATAAAATACAATATAAATGCAGCAGTTTTTCCATCGTATAAAACGCATAATTGCATCCATTGTGAACGTAATGGCCACTTCTACGTTCCGGGCAACCTAGGCTTCACTCTATGGCATTCTGCTACCAGATCGAATTGTTAGGACCTTTGAATTCAACGCCAGAAATATAAAATACAAAACAAATACAACAGTTTTTCCATCGTATAAAACGAACAATTGCAAACAGTGTGGAAGTTATGGTCATTTCTATTTTCCGGGCAACCTAGGCTTGACTCAAGGACGTTGCTCCAACACATCGAATAGTTAGGGCCTTAGAAGTCAACGCCCGAAGCATAAAGTACAATAAAGATACAACAGTTTTTCAATCGCATAACAGGAGTAATTGCAGCCAGCGTGAAGGTTATGGCCATTTCTGCGTTCCAGGCAATCTAGGCTTCACTCTATGGCATTGTGCCACCAGATCGAATTGTTAGGACCTTTGAAGTCAACGCCAGATATATAAAATACAAAACAAATACAACAGTTTTTCCATCGTATAACAGGAGTAATTGCAACCAGTGTGAAAGGGATGGTCATTTCTACGTTCCGGGCAACCTAGGCCTCAATATAGGGAGTTGTTCCACCAGACCGAATAGCTACGGAGTTAGAAGTCAACGCCAGAAGCATAAAATACAATATAAATGCAACAGCTTTTCCAGCGTTCAAATTGAATAATTGCAAACAGTGTGGAAGTAACGTTCATTTCTACGTTCCGGACAACTCAGGCTTGACCCTAGGGCGTTGTCCCACCAGATCGAATAGTTAAGGCTTTAGAAGTCAGCGCCGGAAGCATAAAATACAATATAGATACAATAGTTTTTCCATCCTATAAAACGAATAATTGCATCCAATGTGAAAGTAATGGCCATTTCTACGTTCCGGGCAACCTAGGCTTGACTCTAGGGCGTTGCTCCACCAGATCGAATAGTTAGGGCCTTAGAAGTCAGCGCCCAAAGCATAAAATACAATAAAGATACAACAGATTTTCAATCGTATAACAGGAGTAATTGCAGCCAGCCTGAAGGTTATGGTCATTTCTACGTTCCGGGCAACCTAGGCCTCAATATAGGGAGTTGTTCCTCCAGACCGAATAGCTACGGAGTTAGAAGCCAACGCCAGAAGCATAAAATACATTATAAATACAACAACTTTTCCATCGTATAAAATGAATAATTGCAAACAGTGTGAAAGTAATGGTCACTTCTACGTCCCGTGCAACCTAGGCTCCACTCTAGGGCGTTGCTCCACCAGATCGAATTGTTAGGGCCTAAGAAGTCAACGCCAGAAGCATAAAACACAATAAAAATACAACGGTTTTTCCATCGTATAAAACGAATAATTGCAACCAGTGTGAAGGTAATGGTCTTTTCTACGTTCCGGACAACCTAGGCTTCAATCTAGGTCGTTGTTCCACCAGATCGAACATTTAGGGCCTAAGAAGTCAACGCAAGAGGCATAAAATACAATATAAATACGACAGTTTGTCCATCGTATAAAACGAATAATTGCATCCAGTGTGAAAGTAATGGCCATTTCTACGTTCCGGGCAACCTAGGCTTCACTCTAGGACGTTGCTCCACCGGATCGAACAGTTAGGGCTTTAGAAGTCAACGCCAGAAGCATAAAATACAATATAAATGCAGCAGTTTTTCCATCGTATAAAACGCATAATTGCATCCAATGTGAACGTAATGGCCACTTCTACGTTCCGGGCAACCTAGGCTTCACTCTAGGGCGTTGCTCCACCAGATCGAATAGTTAGCGCCTTAGAAGTCAAAGCTCGAAGCATAAAGTACAATAAAGATACAACAGTTTTTCAATCGCATAACAGGAGTAATTGCAGCCAGCGTGAAGGTTATGGTCATTTC
Organism: Calliopsis andreniformis; assembly: GCF_051401765.1. Taxonomy (NCBI): domain Eukaryota; kingdom Metazoa; phylum Arthropoda; class Insecta; order Hymenoptera; family Andrenidae; genus Calliopsis; species Calliopsis andreniformis. The sequence continues at coordinate 4,175,311 of NW_027480436.1, read as the reverse complement.
TACGTTCCGGGCAATCTAGGTTTCACTCTAGGGCGTTGCTCCACCAGATCGAATACCTAGGGACTTAGAAGTCAACGCCAGAAGCATAAAATACAACAAAAGCACAACAGTTTTTCATCGTCTAACGAGAATAATTGCAAGCAGCGTGAAAGTAATGGTCACTTCTACCTTCCGTGCAACCTAGGCTCCACTCTAGGGAGTTGCTCCACCAGATGAAATAGTTAGGGCCTTAGAAGTCAACGCACGACGCATAGAATACAATAAAGATACAACAGTTTTTCCATCGTATACATCGAATAATTCGAACCATTGTGAATGTGATAGTCGTTTCTACGTTCCGGGCAACATTGGCCTCAATCTAGGTCGTTGTTCCACCAGATCGAATGGTTAGGGCCTAAGACGTCAACGCCAGAGGCATAAAATACAATATAAATACAACAGTTTTTCCATCGTACAAAACAAATAATTGCAACCAGTGTGAAAGTTATATTCATTTCTACGTTCCGGGCAACCTAGGCCTCACCCTAGGCCGTTGTTCCACCAGATCGAATAGTTAGGGCCTAAGAAGTGAACGCCAGAAGCATAAAATGCAATAAAAATACAACAGTTTTTCCATCGTATAGCAGGAATAATTTGCAACCAGTGTGATAGTAGTGGTCATTTCCACGTTCCGGGCGACCCAGGTTTCACTCCAGGGCGTTGCTCCACCAGATCGAATAGCTACGGCCTAAGAAGTCAACGCCAGAAGCATAAAATACGAAATAAATACGACAGCATTTACACCGTATAAAACGAATAATTGCAACCTGTGTGAAGGATATGGTCATATCTACGTTCCGGGCAACCTAGGCTTCACTGTCGGGCGTTGCTCCACCAGATCGAAATGTTAGGGCATAAGAAGTCAACGCCCGAAGCATAAAATACGATATAAATACAACAGCATTTCCATCGTATTAAATTCATAATTGCAAACAGTGTGAAAGTAGTGGTCATATCTACGTTCCGGGCAACCTAGGCTTCACTGTATGGCGTTCTTCCACCACATCGAATAGCTACGGCCTCAGAAGTCCACGCCTGAAGCATAAAATACAATATAAGTACAACAGTTTTTCCATCGTATAAAACGAATAATTGCAACCAGTATGAAACTTATGGTCATTTCTACTTTCCGAGCAACCTAGGCTTCACCCTAGGGCGTTGCTCCAACAGATTGAATAGTTAGGGCCTTAGAAGTCAACGCCCGAAGCATAAAATACAAAATAAATAGAACGGTTTTTCCATTGTATAAAACGAATAATTGCTACCAGTGTAAAAGCTATGGTCATTTCTACGTTCCGGGCAACCTAGGCTTCACCCTAGGGCGTTGTTCCACCAGATCGAATAGTTAGGGCCTAAGAAGACAACTCCAGAAGAATAATATACAATATAAATAGAAGAGCTTTTCCATCGGATAAAATGAATAATTACAAACAGTGTGAAAGTAATGGTCACTTCTACGATCCGGGCAACCTAGGCTTTAGTCTAGGGCGTTGCTCCACCAGATCGTATAGATAGTGCCTAAGAAGTCAACGCCAGGAGCATAAAATACAATATAAATACAACAGTATTTCCATCGTATAATAGGAGTAATTGCAACCTGTGTGAAGGTAATGGTCATTTCTACGTTCCGTGCAACCTAGGCTTCACCCTAGGGCGTTGGTCCACCAGATCGAATAGTTATGGCCTAAGGAGTCAACGACAGAAGCATAAAATACAATCTAAATACAACAGTTTTTCCATCGTATCAAACGAATAAATGCATCCAGTGTGAAGGTAATGGTCTTTGCTACGTTCCGGGCAACCTAGGCTTCAATCTAGGGCGATGGTTCACCAGGTCGAATAGTTAGGGCCTTAGAAGTCAACGCCAGAAGCGTAAAATACAATATAAATACAACAGTTTTTCCATCGTATAAACCGAATAATTGCAACCAGTATGAAACTTATGGTCATTTCTACGTTCCGGGCAACCCAGGCTTCACTGTATGGCGTTCTTCCACCACATCGAATAGCTACGGCCTCAGAAGTCAACGCCTGAAGTATAAAATACAATAAAAATACAAACAGTCTTTCCATTCTATAACAGGAATAATTGCAACCCGTGTGAGAGTGATGGTCATTTCTACGTTCGAGGCAACCTAGGCTTCACTCTAGGGCGTTGTTCTACAAGATCGAACATTTAGGGCCTAAGAAGTCAACGCAAGAGGCATAAAATACAATATAAATACGACTGTTTGTCCATCGTATAAAACGAATAATTGCATCCAGTGTGAAAGTAATGGCCATTTCTACGTTCCGGGCAACCTAGGCTTCACTCTAGGACGTTGCTCCACCGGATCGAACAGTTAGGGCTTTAGAAGTCAACGCCAGAAGCATTAAATACAATAAAAATACAACAGTCTTTCCATCCTATAACAGGAATAATTGCAGCCCGTGTGAAAGTGATGGTCATTTCTACGTTCCAGATAACCTAGGCTTCACTCTAGGGCGTTGCTCTACCGGATCGAATAGTTAGGGCCTTAGAAGTCAACGCCCGAAGCATAAAATACGATATAAATACAACAGCTTTTCCATCGTATAAAACAAATAATTGCAACCAGTGTGAAAGCTATGGTCATTTCTACGTTCCGGGCAGCCTAGGCTTCACTGTTTGGCGTTCTTCCACCACATCGGTTAGCTACGGCCTCAGAAGTCAACGCCTGAAGTATAAAATACAATAAAAATACAACAGTCTTTCCATCCTATAACAGGAGTAATCTCAACCCGTGGGAAAGTGATGGTCATTTCTACGTTCCAGGCAACCTAGGTATCACTCTAGGGCGTTGCTCCACCAGCTCGAGTAGCTAGGACCTCAGAAGTCTACGCTTGAAGCATAAAATACGATATAAATACAACAGTTTTTCCATCGTATAACAGGAATAATTGCAACCAGTGTGAAAGTAAAGGTCATTTCTACGTTCCCGGCAACCTAGGCTTCACTCTAGGGCGTTGCTCCACCAGATCGAATAGTTAGGGCCTAAGAAGTCAACGCCAGAAGAATAAAATGCAATATAAGTACAACAGTTTACCATCGTATAAAATGAATAATTGCAAACATTGTGAAAGTAATGGCCATTTCTACGTGCCGGGCAACCTACGCGTCACTCTAGGGCGTTGCTCCACCACAGCTAAAAGCTACGGCCTTAGAAGTTAACGCCAGAAGCATAAAATACAATAAATATGAAACCGATTTTCCATCGTATAGCATGACTAATTGCAACCAGTGCGAAAGTAATGACCATTTCGACGTTTCGGGCCTCCTAGGCTTAACTCTGAGGGGTTGCTCCACCAAATCGAAGAGATAGGGCCTTACAAGTCAGCGCCAGAAGCACAAAATACGATATAAATACAACAGCTTTTCCATCGTATAAAACGAATAATGGTAACCAGTGTGAAAGTTATGGTCATTTCTACGTTCCGGGCAACCCAGGCTTCACTCTAGGGCGTTGTTCCACCAGATCGAAAAGTTAGGGCCTAAGAATTCAACGCCAGAAGCATAAAGTACAATATAAATATAACAGTTTTTCCATCGTATAAAACGAATAATAGCAACCAGTGTGAAAGTTATGGTCATTTCTACGTTCCGGGCAACCTAGGCTTCACTCTAGGGCGTTGCTCCACCAGATCGAATAGTTTGGGCCTTAGAAGTCAACGGCCGAAGCATAAAATACAATAACAATACAACAGTCTTTCCATCCTATAACAGGAATAATTGCAACCCGTGTGAAAGTGATGGTCATCTGTACGTTCCAGGCAACCTAGTCTTCACTCTAGGACGTTGTTCGACCAGTTCGAATTGTTAGGGCCTAAGAAGTCAACGCCAGAAGCATAAGATACAATATAAATATAACAGCTCTTCCATCGTATAGAACGAATAATAGCAACCAGTGTGAAAGTTATGGTCATTTCTACGTTCCGGGCAACCTAGGCTTCACTCTAGGGCGTTGCTCCACCAGATCCAACAGTTAGGGCCTTAGAAATCAACGCCCGAAGCATAAAGTACAATAAAGATGCAACAGTTTTTCCATCGTATAAAACGAATAATTGAAACCAGTGTAAAAGTAATGGTCATTTCTACGTTCCCGGCAACCTAGGCTTCACCCTAGGGCGCTGCTCCACCAGATCGAATAGTTAGTGCCCTAGAAGTCAGCGCCAGAAGCATAAAATACAATATAAATACAACAGTTTTTCCATCGTATGAAACGAATAATTGCAACCAGTATGAAAGTTATAGTCATTTCTACTTCCCGGGCAACCTAGGCTTCACCCTAGGGCGTTGTTCGAACAGATTGAATAGTTAGGGCCTTAGAAGTCAACGCCCGAAGCATAAAGTACAATAAAGATGCAACAGTTTTTCCATTTTATAAAACGAATAATTGAAACCAGTGTAAATGTAATGGTCATTTCTACGTTCCCGGCAGCCTAGGCTTCACCCTAGGGCGCCTCTCCACCAGATCGAATAGTTAGGGCCTTAGAAGTCAACGCCCGAAGCATAAAATACTATATAAATACAACACCTTTTCCATCGTATAAAATGAATAATAGCAAACAGTGTGAAAGTAATGGTCATTTCTACGTTCCGGACAATCTAGGCTTCACTCTAGGGCGTTGCTCCACCACATCGAATAGCTACGGCCTTAGAAGTCAACGCTAGAAGCATAAATTACAATAAAAATGCATCAGTTTTTCCAACGTATAGCATGAATAATTGCAACCAGTGTGAAAGTGATGGTCATTTCTACGTTCCGGGCAACCCAGGCTTCACTCTAGGGCGTTGTTCCACCAGATCGAAAAGTTAGGGCCTAAGAATTCAACGCCAGAAGCATAAAATACAATATAAATATAACAGTTTTTCCATCGTATAAAACGAATAATAGCAACCAGTGTGAAAGTTATGGTCATTTCTACGTTCCGGGCAACCTAGGCTTCACTCTGGGGCGTTGCTCCACCAGATCGAATAGTTTGGGCCTTAGAAGTCAACGGCCGAAGCATAAAATACAATAACAATACAACAGTCTTTCCATCCTATAACAGGAATAATTGCAACCCGTGTGAAAGTGATGGTCATTTGTACGTTCCAGGCAACCTAGGCTTCACTCTAGGACGTTGTTCGACCAGATCGAATTGTTAGGGCCTAAGAAGTCAACGCCAGAAGCATAAGATACAATATAAATATAACAGCTCTTCCATCGTATAGAACGAATAATAGCAACCAGTGTGAAAGTTATGGTCATTTCTACGTTCCGGGCAACCTAGGCTTCACTCTAGGGCGTTGCTCCACCAGATCCAACAGTTAGGGCCTTAGAAGTCAACGCCCGAAGCATAAAATACAAAATAAATAGAACAGTTATTCCATTGCATAAAACGAATAATTGCTACCAGAGTGAAAGTTATGACCATTTCTACGTTGCGGGCAACCTAGGCTTCACACTAGGCTGTTGCTCCACCAGATCGAACAGTTAGGGCCTTAGAAATCAACGCCCGAAGCATAAAGTACAATAAAGATGCAACAGTTTTTCCATCGTATAAAACGAATAATTGAAACCAGTGTAAAAGTAATGGTCATTCCTACGTTCCCGGCAACCTAGGCTTCACCCTAGGGCGCTGCTCCACCAGATCGAATAGTTAGTGCCCTAGAAGTCAGCGCCAGAAGCATAAAATACAATATAGATACAACAGTCTTTCCATCGTATGAAACGAATAATTGCAACCAGTATGAAAGTTATAGTCATTTCTACTTTCCGGGCAACCTAGGCTTCACCCTAGGTCGTTGTTCCAACAGATTGAATAGTTAGGGCCTTAGAAGTCAACGCCCGAAGCATGAAATACAAAATAAATAGAACAGTTGTTCCATCGTATAAAACGATTAATTCCTACCAGTGTGAAAGTTATGGTAATTTCTACGTTCCGGGCAACCTACGTTTCACTCTAGGGCGTTGCTCCACCAGATCGCATAGCTAGGGACTTCGAATTCAACGCCATAAGAATAAAATACAATATAAGTACAACAGTTTTTCCTTCGTATAAAACGAATAATTGAAACCAGTGTAAAAGTAATGGTCATTTCTACGTTCCCGGCAACCTAGGCTTCACCCCAGGGCGCTGCTCCACCAGATCGAATAGTTAGTGCCCTAGAAGTCAGCGCCAGAAGCATAAAGTACAATATAACTATAACAGTTTTTCCATCGTATGAAACGAATAATAGCAACCAGTGTGAAAGTTCTGGTCATTTCTACGTTCCGGGCAACCTAGGCTTCACTCTAGGGCGTTGCTCCACCAGATCGAATAGTTAGGGCCTTAGAAGTCAACGCCCGAAGCATAAAATACAAAATAAATAGAACAGTTTTTCCATTGTATAAAACGAATAATTGCTACCAGTGTGAAAGTTATGTTCATTTCTACGTTTCTGACAACCTAGGCTTCACTGTAGGGAGTTGCTCCACCAAATCGAATAGGTAGGGCCATGGAAGTCAACGCCCGAAGCATAAAATACAATAAATATACAAGAGTTTTTCCATCGTATAATAGGAATAATTGCAACCAGTGTGAAAGTGATGGTCATTTCTACGTTTCTGACAACCTAGGCTTCACTGTAGGGCGTTGTTCCACCAGATGGAATAGTTAGGGCCTAAGAAGTCAACGCCAGAAGCATAAAACACAATATAAATACAACAGCCTTTCCATCGTATATAATGTATATTAGCAAACAGTGTGAAAGTAATGGTCATTTCTACGTTCCTGGCCACCTAGGCTTCACTCTAGAGCGTTGTTCCACCAGATCGAATAGTTAGGGCCTAAGAAGTCGACGCCAGAAGAATAAAATGCAATATAAGTACAACAGATTACCATCGTATAAAATGAATAATTGCAAACATTGTGAAAGTAATGGTCATTTCTACGTGCCGGGCAACCTAGGCGTCACTCTACGGCGTTGCTCCACCACAGCTAAAAGCTACAGCCTTAGAAGCTAACGCCAGGAGCATAAAATACAATAAAAATGCAACTGATTTTCCATCGTATAGCATGACTAATTGCAACCAGTGCGAATGTAATGACCATTTCGACGTATCGGGCTTCCTAGGCTTAACTCTGAGGCGTTGCTCCACCAAATCGAAGAGATAGGGCCTTAGGAGTCACCGCCAGAAGCATAAAATACAATATAAATACAACAGCTTTGCCATCGTATAAAATGAATTATTGCAAACAGTGTGAAGTTAATGGTCGTTTCTACGTTCCGAGAAACCTACGCTTCACTGTAGGGTGTTCCTCCGCCAGATCGAATAGGTAGGGCCTCAGATGTCAGCGCCAGAAGCATAAAATACAAAATAAATAGAACAGTTTTTCATTGTATAAAACGAATAACTGCAACCAGTGTGAAAGTACTGGTCATTTCTACGTTCCGGACAACCTAGGCTTCACTCTAGGGCGTTGCTCCACCAGATCGAATAGTTAGGGCCTTAGAAGTCAACGCCAGAAGCATAAAATACAATAAAGATGCAACAGTTTTTCCATCGTACAACAGGAATAACTGCAAACAGTGTGAAAGTACTGGTCATTTCTACGTTCCGGGTAACCTAGGTTTCACTCTAGGGCGTTGCTCCACCAGATCGAATGGCTAGGGCCTTAGAAGTCTACGCCCGAAGCATAAAATACAAAAAAATAGAACTGTTTTTCCATGTGTAAAACGAATAATTGCTACCAGTGTGAACGTTATGGTCATTTCTACGTTCCGGGAAACCTAGGCTTCAGTCTAGGGCGTTGCTCCACCAGATCGAATAGTTAGGGCCTTAGAAGTCAAGGCCAGAAGCATAAAATACGATGTAAATACAACAGCTTTTCCATCGTATAAAACGAATAATGGTAACCAGTGTGAAAGTTATGGTTATTTCTACGTTCCGGGCAACCTAGGCTTCACTCTAGCGCCTTGCTCCACCAGATCGAATGGTTAGGTCCTAAGAAGTCAACGCCAGAAGCATAAAATACAATAAAGATGCAACAGTTTTTCCATCGTACAACAGGAATAATTGCAACCAGTGTGAAGGTAATGGTACGTTCGACGTTCCGGGCAACCTAGGCGTCACTCTAGGGCGTTGCTCCACCAGACCAAATAGTTAGGGCCTAAGAAGTCAACGCCAGAAGCATAAAGTACAATATAAATGCAACAGCGTTTCCATCGTATAGCATGAATAATTGCTGCCAGTGTGAAAGTTATGGTCATTTCTACGTTCCGGGCAACCGAGGCTTCACTCTAGGGTGTTGCTCCAACAGATCGAATAGTTAGGGCCTTAGAAGTCAACGCCCGAAGCATAACATGCAAAATAAATAGAACAGCTTTTCCATGTATAAAACGAATAATTGCTTCCAGTGTGAAAGTTATGGTTATTTCTACGTCCCGGGCAACCTAGGCTTCACCATAGGGCGTTGTTCCACCAGATGGAATAGTTGGGGCCTAAGAAGTCGACGCCAGAAGCATAAAATACGATATAAATACAACAGCTTTTCCATCGTATAAAACGAATAATTGATACCAGTGTCAAAGTTATGGACATTTCTATGTTCCGGGCAACCTAGGCTATACCCTAGGGCGTTGTTCCACCGGATGGAATAGTTGGGGCCTAAGAAGTCGACGCCGAAAGCATAAAATACAAAATAAATAGAACAGTTTTTCCATGTATATAACGAATAATTGCTACCAGTGTGAAATTTATGGTCATTTCTACGTTCCGGGCAACATAGGCTTCACTCCAGGGCGTTGTTCCACCACATGGAATAGTTAGGGCCTAAGAAGTCAACGCCAGAAGCATAAAACACATTAAAGATGCCACAGTTTTTCCATCGTATAACAGGAATAATTGCAACCAGTGTGAAGGTAATGGTATGTTCTACGTTCCGGGCAACCTACTCTTCACTCTAGGGCGGTGCTCCACCAGGTTAAATAGTTAGGGCCTAAGAAGTCAACGCCAGCTGCATAAAATACGATATAAATACAACAGCTTTTCCATCGTATAGCATGAATAATTGCTGCCAGTGTGAAAGTTATGGTCATTTCTAAGTTCCCGGCAACCTAGGCTTCACCCTAGGGCGTTGTTCCACCAGGTGGAATAGTTAGGGTCTAAGAAGTCAGCGCCAGAAGCATAAAATACGTTATAAATACAACAGCTTTTCCATCGTATAAAACGAATAATGGTAACCAGAGTGAATGTTATGGTCATTTGTACGTTCCGGGCAACCTAGGCATCACTCTAGGACGTTGCTCCACCAGATCGAATAGTTTGGGCCTAAGAAGTCAACGCCAGAAGCATAAAATACAATAAAGATGCAACAGTTTTTCCAGCGTATAACAGGAATAATTGCAACCAGTGTGAAGGTAATGGTCATTTCTACGTTCCGGGCAACCTAGGCCTCACCCTAGGGCGTTGCTCCACCAGATGGTATAGTTAGGGCCTAAGAAGTCAACGCCAGCAGCATAAAATACGATATAAATACAACAGCTTTTCCATCGTATAGCATGAATAATTGCTGCCAGTGTGAAAGTTATGGCCATTTCTACGTTCCGGGCAACCGAGGCTTCACTCTATGGTGTTGCTCCAACAGATCCAATAGTTAGGGCCTTGGAAGTCAACGCCCGAAGCATAACATGCAAAATAAATAGAACAGCTTTTCCATGTATAAAACGAATAATTGCTTCCAGTGTGAAAGTTATGGTTATTTCTACGTCCCGGGCAACCTAGGCTTCACGATAGGGCGTTGTTCCACCAGATGGAATAGTTGGGGCCTAAGAAGTCGACGCCAGAAGCATAAAATACGATATAAATACAACAGCTTTTCCATCGTATAAAACGAATAATTGATACCAGTGTGAAAGTTATGGTCATTTCTACGTTCCGGGAAACCTAGGCTTCACCCTAGGGCATTGTTCCACCAGATGGAATAGTTAGGGCCTAAGAAGTCAACGCCAGAAGCTTCAAATACAATATAAATGCAACAGCCTTTCCACCGTATATAATGTATATTAGCAAACAGTGTGAAAGTAATGGTCATTTCTACGTTCCTGGCCACCTAGGCTTCACTCTAGAGCGTTGTTCCACCAGATCGAACAGTTAGGGCCTAAGAAGTCGACGCCAGACGAATAAAATGCAATATAAGTACAACAGATTACCATCGTATAAAATGAATAATTGCAAACATTGTGAAAGTAATGGTCATTTCTACGTGCCGGGCAACCTAGGCGTCACTCTACGGCGTTGCTCCACCACAGCTAAGAGCTACAGCATTAGAAGCTAACGCCAGAAGCATAAAATGCAAAATAAATAGAACAGTTTTTCCACTGTATAAAACGAATAACTGCAACCAGTGTGAAAGTACTGGTCATATCTACGTTCCGGGTAACCTAGGCTTCACTCTAGTGCGTTGCTCCACCAGATCGAATAGCTAGGGACTTAGAATTCAACGCCAGAAGGATAAAATACAATATAAGTACAACAGTTTTTCCATCGTATAAAATGAGTAATTGCAGACATTGTGAAAGTAATGGTCATTTCTACGTTCCGGTCAACCTAGGCGTCACTCTAGGGCGTTGCTCCACCACATCGAATATCTACGGCCTTAGAAGTCAACGCCAGGAGCATAAAATACAATATAAATACAACAGCTTTTCCATCGTATAAAATGAATGATTGCGAACATTGTGAAAGTAATGGTCATTTCTACGTTCCGGGCAACCTAGGCTTGACCCTAGGGCGTTGTACCACCAGATGGAATAGTTATGGCCTAAGAAGTCAACGCCAGAAGCATAAAATACGATACAAATACTACAGCTTTTCCATCGTAGAAAACGAATAATTGCAATCAGTGTGAAAGTAATGGTCATTTCTACGTTCCGGGGAACCTAGGCGTCACTCTAGGGCGTTGCTCCACCATATCCAGTAGCTACGGCCTTAGAAGTCAACGCCAGAAGCATAAACTACAAAATAAATACAACAGTCTTTCCATCGTATAAAACGAATAATTGCAACCTGTGTGATGGTTATGGACATATCTACGTTCCGGGCAACCTAGGCTTCACTGTAGGGCGTTGCCCCACCAAATCGAATAGTTAGGGCCTTAGAAGCCAACGCCAGAAGCATAAAATACAATATAAGTACAACAGTTTTTACATCGCATAAAATGAATGATTGCGAACATTGTGCAAGTAATGGTCATTTCTACGTTCCGGGCAACCTAGGCTTCACTGTAGGGCGTTGGTCAACCAAATCGAATAGTTAGGGCCTTAGAAGCCAACGCCCGACGCATAAAATACAATATAAGTACAACAGTTTTTCCATCGCATAAAATGAATGATTGCGAACATTGTGAAGGTAATGGTCATTTCTACGATCCGGGCAACCTAGGCTTGACCCTTGGGCGTTGTTCCACCAGGTGGAATAGTTAGGGCCTAAGAAGTCAACGCCAGAAGCATAAAATACGATACAAGTACAAAGCTTTTCCATCGTAGAAGACGAATAATTGCAGCCAGTGTGAAAGTACTGGTCATTTCTACGTTCCGGGTAACCTAGGCTTCACTCTAGTGCGTTGCTCCACCAGATCGAATAGCTAGGGACTTAGAATTCAACGCCAGAAGGATAAAATACAATATAAGTACAACAGTTTTTCCATCGTATAAAATGAGTAAGTGCAGACATTGTGAAAGTAATGGTCATTTCTACGTTCCGGTCAACCTGGGCGTCACTGTAGGGCGTTGCTCCACCACATCGAATATCTACGCCCTTAGAAGTCAACGCCAGGAGCATAAAATACAATATAAATACAACAGCTTTTCCATCGTATAAAATGAATGATTGAGAACATTGTGAAAGTAATGGTCATTTCTACGTTCCGGGCAACCTAGGCTTCACTCTAGGGCGTTGCTCCACCAGCTCGAATAGTTAGGGCCTTAGAAGTCAACGCCAGAAGCATAAAATACAATAAAGATGCAACAGTATTTCCATCATACAAAAGGAATAACTGCAAACAGTGTGAAAGTACTGGTCACTTCTACTTCCCGGGAAACCTAGGCTTCACTCTAGGGCGTTGCTCCACCAGCTCGAATAGTTAGGGCCTTAGAAGTCAACGCCAGAAGCATAAAATACAATAAAGATGCAACAGTTTTTCCATCATACAACAGGAATAACTGCAAACAGTGTGAAAGTACTGGTCACTTCTACTTCCCGGGAAACCTAGGCTTCACTCTAGGGCGTTGCTCCACCAGATCTAATAGCTACGGCCTTAGGAGTCAACGCCAGATGCATAAAATACGATATAAATACAACAGCTTTTCCATCGTATAGAACGAATAATGGTAACCAGTGTGAAAGTTATGATCATTTCTACGTTCCAGTCAACCTAGGCTTCACTCAAGGACGTTGCTCCACCAGATCGAATAGTTAGGGCCTATGAGGTCAACGCCAGAAGCATAAAATACAATAAAGGTGCAACAGTTTTTCCATCGTGTAACAGGAATAATTGCAACCAGTGTGATTGTTATGGTCATTTCTACTTCCCGGGCAACCTAGGCTTCACTCTAGGGCGTTGCTCCACCAGATCGAATAGTTAGGCCCATAGAAGTCAGCGCCCGAAGCATAAAATGCAAAATAAATAGAACAGTTTTTCCATTGTATAAAACGAATAACTGCAACCAGTGTGAAAGTACTGGTCATTTCTACGTTCCGAGCAGCCTAGGCTTCACTCTAGGGCGTTGCTCCACCAGCTCGAATAGTTAGGGCCTTAGAAGTCAACGCCCGAAGCATAAAATACGATATATATACAACAGCTTTTCCATCGTAGAAAACGAATAATGGCAACCAGTGTGAAAGTCATGGTCATTTCTACGTTCCGAGCAGCCTAGGCTTCACTCTAGGGCCTTGCTCCACCAGATCGAATAGTTAGGGCCTTAGATGTCAACGCGAGATGCATAAAATGCAATAAAGGTGCAACAGTTTTTCCATCGTATAACAGGAATAACTGCAACCAGTGTGAAAGTACTGGTCATTTCTACGTTCCGGTCAACCTAGGCTTCACTCTAGGACGTTGCTCCACCAGATCGAATAGTTACGGCCTACGGATTCAACGCCAGAAGCATAAAATACAAGAAAGGTGCAACAGTTTTTCAATCGTATAACGGGAATAATTGCAACCAGTGTGAAGGTAATGGTATGTCCTACGTTCCGGTCATCCTAGGCTTCACTCTAGGGTCTTGCTCCACCAGATCGAATGGTTAGGTCCTAAGAAGTCAACGCCAGAAGCATAAAATACAATAAAGATGCAACAGTTTTTCCATCGTATAACAGGAATAATTGCAACCAGTGTGAAGGTAATGGTACGTTCGACGTTCCGGGCAACCTAGGCGTCACTCTAGGGCGTTGCTCCACCAGACCAAATAGTTAGGGCCTAAGAAGTCAACGCCAGAAGCATAAAATACAATATAAATGCAACAGCGTTTCCATCGTATAGCATGAATAATTGCTGCCAGTGTGAAAGTTATGGTCATTTCTACGTTCCGGGCAACCGAGGCTTCACTCTAGGGTGTTGCTCCAACAGATCGAATAGTTAGGGCCTTAGAAGTCAAAGCCCGAAGCATAACATGCAAAATAAATAGTCCAGCTTTTCCATGTATAAAACGAATAATTGCAACCAGTGTGAAAGTTATGGTCATTTCTACGTTCCGGGCAACCTAGGCTTCACTCTAGGGCGTTGTGCCACCAGATCGAATAGTTAGGGCCTTAGAAATCAACGACAGAAGAATAAAATACAATATAAGTACAACAGTTTTTCCATCGTATAAAAGGAATAACTGCAAACATTGTGAAAGTAATGGTCATTTCTACATTCCGGGCAACCTAGGCGCCACTCGAGGGCGTTGCTCCACAACATCTAATAGCTACGGCCTTAGACGTCAACGCCAGAACCATTAGATACAATATAAATACAACAGCTTTTCCATCGTATAAAATGAATAATTGCATACAGTGTGAAAGTAATGGTCATTTCTACTTCCCGAGCAACCTAGGCTTCACCATAGGGCGTTGCTCCAACAGGTTGAATAGTTAGGGCCGTAGAAGTCAACGCCCGAACCATAAAATGCAAAAAAAATACAACAGTGTTACCATCATATGACAGGAATAATTGCAACCAGTTTGAATGTGATGGCCAATTCTACGTTCCGGGCAACCTAGGCTTCACTCTATTGCGTTGTTCCACCAGATCGAATAGTCAGGGGCTAAGAAGTCAACGCCAGAAGCATTAAATACAATATAAATATAACAGTTTTTCCATCGTATAAAACTAATAATAGCAGCCAGTGTGAAAGTTACTGTCATTTCTAAGTTCCGGGCAACCTAGGCTTCACTCTAGGGCGTTGCTCCACCAGATCAAACAGTTAGGGCCTTAGACGTCAACGCCCGAAGCATAAAATACAAAATAAACAGAACAGTTTTTCCATTGTATAAAACGAATAATTGCTACCAGTGCAAAAGTTATGGTCATTTCTACGTTCCGGGCAACCTAGGCTTCATCCTAGGGCGTTGCTCCAACAGATTGAATAGTTAGGGCCTTAGAAGTCAACGCCAGAAGCATAAAATACAATAAAGATGCAACAGCTTTTCCACCGTATAAAACGAATAATTGCAACCAGGGTGAAAGTAATGGTCATTTCTACGTTCCGAGCACCCTAGGCGTCACTCTAGGGCGTTGCACCACCACATCTAATAGCTACGGCCATAGAAGCCAACGCCAAAGGCATAAAATACAATATAAATACAACAGCCGTTACACCGTATAAAACGAATAATTGCAACCTGTGTGAAGGTTATGGTCATATCTACGTTCCGGGCAACCTAGGCTTCACTGTAGGGCGTTGCTCCACCAGATCGAAGTGTTAGGGCCTACGAAGTCAACGTCCGAAGCATAAAATACGATATAAATACAACAGCTTTTCCATCGTATTAAATGAATAATTGCAAACAGTGTGAAAGTTAACGTCATTCCTACTTTCAGGGCAACCTAGGCTTCACCCTAGGGCGTTGCTCCAGCAGATTGAATAGTTAGGGCCTTAGAAGTCAACGCCCGATGCATAAAATACAAAATAAATACAACAGTTTTTCCATCATATAACAGGAATATTTGCAACCAGTTTGAAAGTGATGGTAATTGCTCACGTTCCGGGCAACTTAGGCTTCACTCTAGGGCGTTGCTCCAACAGATTGAATAGTTAGGGCCTTAGAAGTCAACGCCCGATGCATAAAATACAAAATAAATATAACAGTTTTTCCATCGTGTAAAACGAATAATTGCTACCGGTGTGAAAATTATGGTCATTTCTACGTTCCGGTCAACCTAGGCTTCACCATAGGGCGTTGCTCCACCAGATCGAATAGTTAGGGCCTAAGAAGTGAACGCCAGAAGCATAAAATACAATATAAATACAACAGTCTTTCCATCATATAAAACGAATAATTGCAACCAGTATGAAAGCTATGGTCATTTCTACTTTACGGGCAACCTAGGCTACACCCTAGGGCGTTGCTCCTACAGATTGAATAGTTAGGGCCTTAGAAGTCAATGCCAGAAGCATAAAATGCAATAAAAATACAACAGTTTTTCCATCATATAACAGGAATATTTGCAACCAGTTTGAAAGTGATGGTCATTTCTACGTTCCGGGCAACCTAGGTTTCACTCTAGGGCGTTGCTCCACCAGGTCGAATAGCTAGGGCCTTATAAGTCAACGCCAGAAGCATGAAATACAATATAACTACAACAGTTTTTCCATCGTATAAAACGGATAATTGCTACTGGTGTGAAAGTTATGGTCTTTTCTACGTTCCGGACAACCTAGGCTTCACTCTAGGCCGTTGATCCATCAGATTGAATAGTTAGGGCCTTAGAAGTCAACGCCCGAAGCATAAAAAAAATATAAATATAACAGTTTTTCCATCATATATCAGGAATAATTGCAACCAGTTTGAAAGTGATTGTCATTTCTACGTTCCGGGCAACCTAGGCTTCACTCTAGGGCGTAGCTCCACCAGATCGAATAGTTAGGGCCTTCGAAGTCAACGCCGGAAGCATAAAATGCAATAAAAATACAACAGTTTTTCCATCGTATAAAAGGGTTAATTGCAACCAGTTTTGAAAGTGATGGTCATTTCTACGTTCCGGGCAACCTAGGCTTCGCTCTAGGGCATTGCTCCACCAGATCGAATAGTTTGTGCCTTAGAAGTCAGCGCCAGAAGCATAAAATACAATATAAATACAACAGTTTTTCCATCGTATAAAACTAATGATTGCTACCAGTATGGAAGTGATGGTCGTTTCTACGTTCCGGGCCACCTAGGCCTCACTCTAGGGTGTTGTTCCACCAGATTGAATAGTTAGGGCATAAGAAATCCACGCCAGAAGCATAAAATACAATTTAAATATAACAGTTTTTCCATCGTATAAAACGAATAATTTCAACCAGTGCGAATGTTATGGTCATTTTTACATTCCGAGCAACCTAGGCTTCACTCTAGGGCGTTGTACCACCAGATCGAATAGTTAAGGCCTAAGAAATGAACGCTAGAAGCATAAAATACAATATAAATACAACAGTTTTTTCATCGTATAAAACGAATGATTGCTACCAGTATGGAAGTGATGGTCATTTTTACATTCCGAGCAACCTAGGCTTCACTCTAGGGCGTTGATACACTAGATGGAATAGTTAGGGCCTTAGAAGTCAACGGCAGAAGCATAAAATTCAATAAAGATGCAACAGTTTTTCCATCGTATAACAGGAGCCACTGCAAACAGTGTGAAAGAACTGTTCACTTCTACGTTCCGGGTAACCTAGGCTTCACTCTAGGGCGTTGTTCCACCAGATCGAACAGTTAGGACCTAAGAAGGCAACGCCAGAAGCATAAAGTACAATATAAATACAACAGCTTTTCCCTCATATAAAACGAATAATTGCCACCAGTATGAAAGTTATGGTCATTTCTACGTTCCGGGCAACCTAGGCTTCACTCTATGGCGTTCTTCCACCACATCGAATAGCTACGGCCTCAGAAGTCAACGCCTGAAGCATAAAATACAATAAAAATACAACAGTCTTTCCATCCTATAATAGGAATAATTGCAACCCGTGTGAAAGTGATTGTCATTCGTACGTTCCAGGCAACCTAGGCTTCACTCTAGGGCGTTGTTCCACCAGATCGAATTGTTAGGGCCTAAGGAGTCAACGCCAGAAGCATAAGATACAATACAAGTATAACAGTTTTTCCATCGTATGGAACGAATAATAGCAACCAGTGTGAAAGATATGGTCATTTCTACGTTCCGGGCAACCTAGGCTTCACACTAGGGCATTGCTCGACCAGATCGAATAGTTTGTGCCTTAGAAGTCAACGCCAGAAGAATAAAATACAATTTAAATACAACAGTTTTTTCATCGTATAAAACGAATGATTGCTACCAGTATGGAAGTGATGGTCATTTTTACATTCCGAGCAACCTAGGCTTCACTCTAGGGCGTTGATACACCAGATGGAATAGTTAGGGCCTTAGAAGTCAACGCCAGAAGCATAAAATCCAATAAAGATGCAACAGTTTTCCATCGTATAAAAGGGTTAATTGCAACCAGTTTTGAAAGTGATGGTCATTTCTACGTTCCGGGCAACCTAGGCTTCACTCTAGGGCGTTGATACACCAGATGGAATAGTTAGGGCCTTAGAAGTCAACGCCAGAAGCATAAAATCCAATAAAGATGCAACAGTTTTCCATCGTATAACAGGAGTCACTGCAAACAGTGTGAAAGTACTGGTCATTTCTACGATCCGGGTAACCTAGGCTTCACTCTAAGGCGTTGTTCCACCAGATCGAACAGTTAGGACCTAAGAAGGCAACGCCAGAAGCATAAAGTACAATATAAATACAACAGTTTTTCCATCATATAAAACGAATAATTGCCACCAGTATGAAAGTTATGGTCATTTCTACGTTCCGGGCAACCTAGGCTTCACTCTAGGGCGTTGCTCCTACAGATTGAATAGTTAGGGCCTTAGAAGTCATTGCCCGAAGCATAAAATGCAATAAAAATACAACAGTTTTTCCATCATATAGCAGGAATAATTGCAACCAGTGTGAAAGTGATGGTCATTTGTACGCTCCGGGCAACCTAGGCTTCACTCTAGGGCGTTGCTCCACCAGATCGAATAGTTAGGCCCTTAGAAGTCAACGCCAGAAGCATAAAATACAATATAAATACAACAGTTTTTCCAACATATAAAACGAATAATTGCAACCAGTATGAAAGTTATGGTCATTTCTACGTTCCGGGCAACCTAGGCTACACCCTAGGGCGTTGCTCCAACAGATTGAATAATTAGGGCCTTAGAAGTCAATGCCCGAAGCACAAAATGCAATAAAAATACAACAGTTTTTCCATCATATAACAGGAATAATTGCAACCAGTTTGAAAGTGATGGTCATTTCTACGTTCCGGGCAACCTCGGCTTCACTCTAGTGCGTTGCTCCACCAGATCGAATAGTTAGTGCCTTAGAAGTTAACGCCAGGAGCATAAAATACAATATAAATACAACAGTTTTTCCATCGTACAAAACGAATAATTGCAACCAGTATGAAAGTTAATGTCATTTCAACTTTACGGGCAACCTAGGCTTCAGCCTAGGGCGTTGCTCCAACAGATTGAATAGTTAGGGCCTTCGAAGTCAACGCCGGAAGCATAAAATGCAATAAAAATACAACAGCTTTTCCATCGTATAAAAGGGTTAATTGCAACCAGTTTTGAAAGTGATGGTCATTTCTACGTTCCGGGCAACCTAGGCTTCGCTCTAGGGCATTGCTCCACCAGATCGAATAGTTTGTGCCTTAGAAGTCAGCGCCAGAAGCATAAAATACAATATAAATACAACAGTTTTTCCATCGTATAAAACGAATGATTGCTACCACTATGGAAGTGATGGTCGTTTCTACGTTCCGGGCCACCTAGGCCTCACTTTAGGGTGTTGTTCCACCAGATTGAATAGTTAGGGCATAAGAAATCCACGCCAGAAGCATAAAATACAATTTAAATATAACAGTTTTTCCATCGTATAAAACGAATAATTTCAACCAGTGCGAATGTTATGGTCATTTTTACATTCCGAGCAGCCTAGGCTTCACTCTAGGGCGTTGTACCACCAGATCGAATAGTTAAGGCCTAAGAAATGAACGCTAGAAGCATAAAATACAATATAAATACAACAGTTTTTTCATCGTATAAAACGAATGATTGCTACCAGTATGGAAGTGATGGTCATTTTTACATTCCGAGCAACCTAGGCTTCACTCTAGGGCGTTGATACACCAGATGGAATAGTTAGGGCCTTAGAAGTCAACGGCAGAAGCATAAAATTCAATAAAGATGCAACAGTTTTTCCATCGTATAACAGGAGCCACTGCAAACAGTGTGAAAGAACTGTTCACTTCTACGTTCCGGGCAACCTAGGCTTCACTCTATGGCGTTCTTCCACCACATCGAATAGCTACGGCCTCAGAAGTCAACGCCTGAAGCATAAAATACAATAAAAATACAACAGTCTTTCCATCCTATAATAGGAATAATTGCAACCCGTGTGAAAGTGATTGTCATTCGTACGTTCCAGGCAACCTAGGCTTCACTCTAGGGCGTTGTTCCACCAGATCGAATTGTTAGGGCCTAAGGAGTCAACGCCAGAAGCATAAGATACAATATAAGTATAACAGTTTTTCCATCGTATGGAACGAATAATAGCAACCAGTGTGAAAGATATGGTCATTTCTACGTTCCGGGCAACCTAGGCTTCACACTAGGGCATTGCTCGACCAGATCGAATAGTTTGTGCCTTAGAAGTCAACGCCAGAAGAATAAAATACAATTTAAATACAACAGTTTTTTCATCGTATAAAACGAATGATTGCTACCAGTATGGAAGTGATGGTCATTTTTACATTCCGAGCAACCTAGGCTTCACTCTAGGGCGTTGATACACCAGATGGAATAGTTAGGGCCTTAGAAGTCAACGCCAGAAGCATAAAATCCAATAAAGATGCAACAGTTTTCCATCGTATAACAGGAGTCACTGCAAACAGTGTGAAAGTACTGGTCATTTCTACGTTCCGGGTAACCTAGGCTTCACTCTAAGGCGTTGTTCCACCAGATCGAACAGTTAGGACCTAAGAAGGCAACGCCAGAAGCATAAAGTACAATATAAATACAACAGTTTTTCCATCATATAAAACGAATAATTGCCACCAGTATGAAAGTTATGGTCATTTCTACGTTCCGGGCAACCTAGGCTTCACTCTAGGGCGTTGCTCCTACAGATTGAATAGTTAGGGCCTTAGAAGTCATTGCCCGAAGCATAAAATGCAATAAAAATACAACAGTTTTTCCATCATATAGCAGGAATAATTGCAACCAGTGTGAAAGTGATGGTCATTTGTACGCTCCGGGCAACCTAGGCTTCACTCTAGGGCGTTGCTCCACCAGATCGAATAGTTAGGCCCTTAGAAGTCAACGCCAGAAGCATAAAATACAATATAAGTACAACAGTTTTTCCATCGTATGAAAGGTATAACTGCAAACATTGCGAAAGTAATGGTCATTCCACGTTCCGGGAAACCTAGGCGTCACTGTAGTGCGTTGCTCCACCACATCTACTAGCTACGGCCTTAGACGTCAACGACAGAATCATAAAATACAATAAAGATGCAACAGCTTTTCCATCGTATAAAACGAATAATTGCAACCAGTGTGAAAGTAATTGTCATTTCTACTTTCCGCGCAACCTAGGCTTCCCCCTAGCGCGTTGCTCCAACGGATTGAATAGTTAGGACCTTAGAAGTCAATGCCCGAAAAATAAAATGCATTAAAAATACAACAGTTTTTCCATCATATAACAGGAATAATTGCAACCAGTTTGAAAGTGATGGCCATTTCTACGTTCCGGGCAACCTAGGCTTCACTCTAGGGCGTTGCTCCACCTGATCGAATAGTTAGTGCCTTAGAAGTCAACGCCAGAAACATAAAATACAATATAAATACAACAGTTTTTCCATCGTATAAAACGAATAATTGCTACCAGTATGGAAGTGATGGTCATTTCTACGTTCCGGGCTACCTATGCCCCACTCTAGGTCGTTGTTCCATCAGATCGAATTGTTAGGGCCTAAGAAGTCAACGCCAGAAGCATAAGATACAATATAAATATAACAGTTTTCCATTGTATAGAACGACTAATAGCAACCAGTGTGAAAGTTATGGTCTTTTCTACTTTCCGGGCAACCTAGGCTTCACCCTGGGGCGTTGTTCCAACAGATCGAATAGTTAGGGCGTAAGAAGTGAACGCCAGCAGCATAAAATACAATATAAATACAACAGTTTTTCCATTGTATAGAACGAATAATTGCTACCAGTGTAAAAGTTATGGTCAGTTCTACGTTCCGGGCAACCTAGGCCTCACTCTAGGTCGTTGTTCCACCTGATCGAATTGTTAGGGCCTAAGAAGTCAACGCCAGAAGCATAAGATACAATATAAATATAACAGTTTCTCCATCATATAAAACGAATAATTGCAACCCGTATGAAAGTTATGGTCATTTCTACGTTCCGGGCAACCTAGGCTTCACTCCATGGCGTTCGTCCACTACATCGAATAGCTACGGCCTCAGAAGTCAACGCATGAAGCATAAAATACAATAAAAATACAACAGTCTTTCCGTCCTACAACAGGAATAATTGCAACCCGTGTGAAAGTGATGGTCATTTGTACGTTCCAGGCAACCTAGGCTTCACTCTAGGGCTTTGCTCCACCAGATCGAATAGTTAGGCCCTTATAAGTCAACGCCAGAAGCATAAAATACAATATAAGTACAACAGTTTTACCATCGTATAAAATGTATAATTGCAAACATTGCGAAAGTAATGGTCATTCCACGTTCCGGGCAACCTAGGCGTCACTGTAGTGCGTTGCTCCACCACATCTACTAGCTACGGCCTTAGACGTCAACGACAGAATCATAAAATACAATAAAGATGCAACAGCTTTTCCATCGTATAAAACGAATAACTGCAACCAGTGTGAAAGTAATTGTCATTTCTACTTTCCGCGCAACCTAGGCTTCCCCCTAGCGCGTTGCTCCAACGGATTGAATAGTTAGGACCTTAGAAGTCAATGCCCGGAACATAAAATGCATTAAAAATACAACAGTTTTTCCATCATATAACAGGAATAATTGCAACCAGTTTGAAAGTGATGGTCATTTGTACGTTCCGGTCAACCTAGGTTTTACTCTAGGGCGTTGCTCCACCAGATCGAATAGTTAGTGCCTTAGAAGTCAACGCCAGAAGCATAAAATACAATATAAATACAACAGTTTTTCCATCGTATAAAACGAATAATTGCTACCAGTATGGAAGTGATGGTCATTTCTACGTTCCGGGCTACCTATGCCCCACTCTAGGTCGTTGTTCCCCAGATCGAATTGTTAGGGCCTAAGAAGTCAACGCCAGAAGCATAAGATACAATATAAATATAACAGTTTTCCATTGTATAGAACGACTAATAGCAACCAGTGTGAAAGTTATGGTCTTTTCTACTTTCCGGGCAACCTAGGCTTCACCCTGGGGCGTTGTTCCAACAGATCGAATAGTTAGGGCGTAAGAAGTGAACGCCAGCAGCATAAAATACAATATAAATACAACAGTTATTCCATTGTATAGAACGAATAATTGCTACCAGTGTAAAAGTTATGGTCAGTTCTACGTTCCGGGCAACCTAGGCCTCACTCTAGGTCGTTGTTCCACCTGATCGAATTGTTAGGGCCTAAGAAGTCAACGCCAGAAGCATAAGATACAATATAAATATAACAGTTTTTCCATCGTGTAAAACGAATAATTGCTACCGGTGTGAAAGTTATGGTCATTTCTACGTTCCGGTCAACCTAGGCTTCACCATAGGGCGTTGTTCCAACAGATCGAATAGTTAGGGCCTAAGAAGTGAACGCCAGAAGCATAAAATACAATATAAATACAACAGTTTTTCCATCATATAAAACGAATAATTGCAACCAGTATGAAAGCTATGGTCATTTCTACTTTACGGGCAACCTAGGCTACACCCTAGGGCGTTGCTCCTACAGATTGAATAGTTAGGGCCTTAGAAGTCATTGCCCGAAGCATAAAATGCAATAAAAATACAACAGTTATACATCATATAACAGGAATAATTGCAACCAGTTTGAAAGCGATGGTCATTTCTACGTTCCGGGCAACCTAGGCTTCACTCTAGGGCGTTGCTCCACCCGATCGAATAGTTAGTGCCTTAGAAGTCCACGCCAGAAGCATAATATACAATATAAATACAACAGTTTTTCCATCGTATAAAACGAATAATAGCAACCAGTGTGAAAGTTATGGTTATTTCTCCGTTCCCGGCAACCTAGGCTTCACCCCAGGGCGTTGTTCCACCAGATCGAATAGTTAGGGCCTAAGAAGTGAACGCCAGCAGCATAAAATACAATATAAATACAACAGTTTCTCCATCATATAAAACGAATAATTGCAACCAGTATGAAAGTTATGGTCATTTCTACGTTCCGGGCAACCTAGGCTTCACTCCATGGCGTTCTTCCACTACATCGAATAGCTACGGCCTCAGAAGTCAGCGCCTGAAGCATAAAATACAATAAAAATACAACAGTCTTTCCGTCCTACAACAGGAATAATTACAACCCGTTTGAAAGTGATGGTCATTTGTACGTTCCAGGCAACCTAGGCTTCACTCTAGGGCGTTGTTCCACCAGATCGAATTGTTAGGGCCTAAGAAGACAACGCCAGAAGCATAAGATACAATATAAATATAACAGTTTTTCCATCGTATAGAACGAATAATAGCATCCAGTGTGAAAGTTATGGTCATTTCTACGTTCCGGGCAACCTAGGCTTCACTCTAGGGCGTTGCTCCACCAGATCAAACAGTTAGGGCCTTAGAAGTCAACGCCCGAAGCATAAAATACAAAATAAATAGAACAGTTTTTCCATCGTATAAAACGAATAATTGCTACCATTGTAAAAGTTATGGTCATTTCTACGTTCCGGGCAACCTAGGCTTCACCATAGGGCGTTGTTCCAACAGATCGAATAGTTAGGGCCTAAGAAGTGAACGCCAGAAGCATAAAATACAATATAAATACAACAGTTTTTCCATTGTATAAAACGAATAATTGCAACCAGCATGAAAGCTATGGTCATTTCTACTTTACGGGCAACCTAGGCTACACCCTAGGGCGTTGCTCCTACAGGTTCAATAGTTAGGGCCTTAGAAGTCATTGCCCGAAGCATAATATGCAATAAAAATACAACAGTTTTTCCATCATATAACAGGAATATTTGCAACCAGTTTGAAAGTGATGGTAATTTCTACGTTCCGGGCATCTTAGGCTTCACTCTAGGGAGTTGCTCCACTAGATCGAATAGTTAGTGCCTTAGAAGTCAACGCCAGAAGCATAAAATACAATATAAATGCAACCGTTTTTCCATCGTATAAAACGAATAATTGCAACCAGTATGGAAGTTAACGTCATTTCTACTTTCCAGGCAACCTAGGCTTCGCCCTAGGGCGTTGCTCCAACAGATTGAATAGTTAGGGCCTTAGAAGTCAACGCCGGAAGCATAAAATGCAATAAAAATACATCAGTTTTTCCATCGTATAAAATGATTAATTGCAACCAGTTTGAAAGTGATGGTCATTTCTACTCCCCGGGCAACCTAGGCTTCACCCTGGGGCGTTGCTCCAACAGATTGAATAGTTAGGGCCTTAGAAGTCAATGCCCGAAGCATAAAATGCAATAAAAATACAACAGTTTTTCCATAATATAACCGGAATAATTGCAACCAGTTTGAAAGTGATGGTCATTTCTACATTCCGGGCAACCTCGGCTTCACTCTAGGGCGTTGCTCCACCAGATCGAATAGTTAGTGCCTTAGAAGTCAATGCCAGAAGCATAAAAAACAATATAAATACAACAGCTTTTCCATCGTATAAAACGAATAATTACAACCAGTATGGAGGTTAACGTCATTTCTACTTTCCGGGCAACCTAGGCTTCACCCTAGGGCGTTGCTCCAACAGATTGAATAGTTAGGGCCTTAGAAGTCAACGCCGGAAGCATAAAATGCAATAAAAATACAACAGCTTTTCCATCGTATAAAATGATTAATTGCAACCAGTTTGAAAGTGATGGTCATTTCTACGTTCCGGGCAACCTGGGCTTCACCCTAGGGCGCTGCTCCACCAGATCGAATAGTTAGTGCCCTAGAAGTCAGCGCCAGAAGCATAAAATACAATATAAATACAACAGCTTTTCCATCGTATAAAACGAATAATAGCAACCAGTGTGAAAGTTATGGTCATTTCTACGTTCCGGGCAACCTACGCTTCACCCCAGGGCGTTGTTCCACCAGATCGACTAGTTAGGGCCTAAGAAGTGATCGCCAGCAGCATAAAATACAATATAAATACAACAGTTCTTCCATCATATAAAACGAATAATTGCAACCAGTATGAAAGTTATTGTCATTTCTACTTCCCGGGCAACCTAGGCTGCACCCTAGGGCGTTGCTCCAACAGATTGAATAGTTAGGGCCTTAGAAGTCAATGGCCGAAGCATAAAATGCAATAAAAATACAACAGTTTTTCCATCATATAACCGGAATGATTGCAACCAGTTTGAAAGTGATGGTCATTTGTACGTTCCAGGCAACCTAGGCTTCACTCTAGGGCGTTGTTCCACCAGATCGAATTGTAAGGGCCTAAGAAGTCAACGCCAGAAGCATAAGATACAATATAAATATAACAGTCTTTCCATCGTATAGAACGAATAATAGCATCCAGTGTGAAAGTTATGGTCATTTCTACGTTCCTGGCAACCTGGGCTTCACTCTAGGGCGTTGCTCCACCAGATCAAACAGTTAGGGCCTTAGAAGTCAACGCTAGAAGCATAAAGTACAATATAAATACAACACCTTTTCCATCATATAAAAAGAATAATTGCAAACAGTGTGAAAGTAATGGTCATTTCTACGTTCCGAGCAACCTAGGCTTGACTGTAGGGTGTTGCTCCACCAGATCGAATAGGTAGGGCCATAGAAGTCAACGCCCGAAGCATAAAATACATAATAAATAGAACAGTTTTTCCATTGTATAAAACGAATAATTGCTACCAGTGTGAAAGTTATGTTCATTTCTACGTTCCGGGGAACATAGGCTTGAATGTAGGGCGTTGCTCCACCAGATCGATTAGGTATGGCCATAGAAGTCAACGCCCGAAGCATAAAATACATTAAATATACAAGAGCTTTTCCATCGTATAACAGGAATAATTGCAACCAGTGTGTAAGTGATGGTCATTTCTACATTCCGAGCAACCTAGGCTTGACTCTATGGCGTCCTTCCACTACATCGAATAGCTACTGCCTCAGAAGTCAACGCCTGAAGCATAAAATACAATAAAAATACAACAGTCTTTCCGTCCTATAACAGGAATAATTGCAACCCGTGTGAAAGTGATGGTCATTTGTATGATCCAGGCTACCTAGGCTTCACTCTAGGGCGTTGCTCCACCAGATCGAATAGTTTGTGCCTTAGAAGTCAACGCCAGAAGCATAAAATACAATAGAAATACAACAGTGTTTCCACCGTATAAAACGAATGATTGCTACCACTATGGAAGTGATGGTCATTTCTACGTTCCGGGCAACCTAGGCCTCACTCTAGGGTGTTGTTCCACCAGATTGAATAGTTAGGGCCTAAGAAATCAACGCCAGAAGCATAAAATACAATTTAAATACAACAGTTTTTCCATCGTATAAAACGAATAATTTCAACCAGTGTAAATGTTATGGTCATTTTTACATTCCGAGCAACCTAGGCTTCACTCTAGGGCGTTGATACACCAGATAGGATGGTTAGGGCCTTAGAAGTCAACGCCAGAAGCATAAAATTCAATAAAGATTCAACAGTTTTTCCATCGTATAATAGGAGTCACTGCAAACAATGTGAAAGTACTGGTCGTTTCTACGTTCCGGGTAACAGAGGCTTCACTCTAGGGCGTTGGTCCACCAGATCGAACAGTTAGGGCCTTAGAAGTCAACGCCAGAAGAATAAAATACAATTTAAATACAACAGTTTTTTCATCGTATAAAACGAATGATTGCTACCAGTATGGAAGTGATGGTCATTTTTACATTCCGAGCAACCTAGGCTTCACTCTAGGGCGTTGATACACCATATGGAATAGTTAGGGCCTTAGAAGTCAACGCCAGAAGCATGAAATTCAATAAAGATGCAACAGTTTTCCATCGTATAACAGGAGTCACTGCAAACAGTGTGAAAGTACTGGTCATTTCTACGTTCCGGGTAACCTAGGCTTCACTCTAAGGCGTTGTTCCACCAGATCGAACAGTTAGGACCTAAGAAGGCAACGCCAGAAGCATAAAGTACAATATAAATACAACAGTTTTTCCATCATATAAAACGAATAATTGCCACCAGTATGAAAGTTATGGTCATTTCTACGTTCCGGGCAACCTAGGCTTCACTCTAGGGCGTTGCTCCTACAGATTGAATAGTTAGGGCCTTAGAAGTCATTGCCCGAAGCATAAAATGCAATAAAAATACAACAGTTTTTCCATCATATAGCAGGAATAATTGCAACCAGTGTGAAAGTGATGGTCATTTGTACGCTCCGGGCAACCTAGGCTTCACTCTAGGGCGTTGCTCCACCAGATCGAATAGTTAGGCCCTTAGAAGTCAACGCCAGAAGCATAAAATACAATATAAGTACAACAGTTTTTCCATCGTATGAAAGGTATAACTGCAAACATTGCGAAAGTAATGGTCATTCCACGTTCCGGGAAACCTAGGCGTCACTGTAGTGCGTTGCTCCACCACATCTACTAGCTACGGCCTTAGACGTCAACGACAGAATCATAAAATACAATAAAGGTGCAACAGCTTTTCCATCGTATAAAACGAATAATTGCAACCAGTGTGAAAGTAATTGTCATTTCTACTTTCCGCGCAACCTAGGCTTCCCCCTAGCGCGTTGCTCCAACGGATTGAATAGTTAGGACCTTAGAAGTCAATGCCCGAAAAATAAAATGCATTAAAAATACAACAGTTTTTCCATCATATAACAGGAATAATTGCAACCAGTTTGAAAGTGATGGCCATTTCTACGTTCCGGGCAACCTAGGCTTCACTCTAGGGCGTTGCTCCACCTGATCGAATAGTTAGTGCCTTAGAAGTCAACGCCAGAAACATAAAATACAATATAAATACAACAGTTTTTCCATCGTATAAAACGAATAATTGCTACCAGTATGGAAGTGATGGTCATTTCTACGTTCCGGGCTACCTATGCCCCACTCTAGGTCGTTGTTCCATCAGATCGAATTGTTAGGGCCTAAGAAGTCAACGCCAGAAGCATAAGATACAATATAAATATAACAGTTTTCCATTGTATAGAACGACTAATAGCAACCAGTGTGAAAGTTATGGTCATTTCTACTTTCCGGGCAACCTAGGCTTCACCCTGGGGCGTTGTTCCAACAGATCGAATAGTTACGGCGTAAGAAGTGAACGCCAGCAGCATAAAATACAATATAAATACAACAGTTCTTCCATTGTATAGAACGAATAATTGCTACCAGTGTAAAAGTTATGGTCAGTTCTACGTTCCGGGCAACCTAGGCCTCACTCTAGGTCGTTGTTCCACCAGATCGAATAGTTAGGGCCTAAGAAGTGAACGCCAGCAGCATAAAATACAATATAAATACAACAGTTTCTCCATCATATAAAACGAATAATTGCAACCCGTATGAAAGTTATGGTCATTTCTACGTTCCGGGCAACCTAGGCTTCACTCCATGGCGTTCGTCCACTACATCGAATAGCTACGGCCTCAGAAGTCAACGCATGAAGCATAAAATACAATAAAAATACAACAGTCTTTCCGTACTACAACAGGAATAATTGCAACCCGTGTGAAAGTGATGGTCATTTGTACGTTCCAGGCAACCTAGGCTTCGCTCTAGGGCTTTACTCCACCAGATCGAATAGTTAGGCCCTTAGAAGTCAACGCCAGAAGCATAAAATACAATATAAGTACAACAGTTTTACCATCGTATAGAACGAATAATATCATCCAGTGTGAAAGTTATGGTCATTTCTGCGTTCCGGGCAACCTAGGCTTCACTCTAGGGCGTTGCTCCACCAGATCAAACAGTTAGGGCCTTAGAAGTCAACGCCCGAAGCATAAAATACAAAATAAATAGAACAGTTTTTCCATCGTATAAAACGAGTAATTGCTACCATTGTAAAAGTTATGGTCATTTCTACGTTCCGGGTAACCTAGGCTTCACCATAGGGCGTTGTTCCAACAGATCGAATAGTTAGGGCCTAAGAAGTGAACGCCAGAAGCATAAAATACAATATAAATACAACAGTTTTTCCATTGTATAAAACGAATAATTGCAACCAGTATGAAAGCTATGGTCATTTCTACTTTACGGGCAACCTAGGCTACACCCTAGGGCGTTGCTCCTACAGGTTCAATAGTTAGGGCCTTAGAAGTCATTGCCCGAAGCATAATATGCAATAAAAATACAACAGTTTTTCCATCATATAACAGGAATATTTGCAACCAGTTTGAAAGTGATGGTAATTTCTACGTTCCGGGCATCTTAGGCTTCACTCTAGGGAGTTGCTCCACTAGATCGAATAGTTAGTGCCTTAGAAGTCAACGCCAGAAGCATAAAATACAATATAAATGCAACCGTTTTTCCATCGTATAAAACGAATAATTGCAACCAGTATGGAAGTTAACGTCATTTCTACTTTCCAGGCAACCTAGGCTTCGCCCTAGGGCGTTGCTCCAACAGATTGAATAGTTAGGGCCTTAGAAGTCAACGCCGGAAGCATAAAATGCAATAAAAATACATCAGTTTTTCCATCGTATAAAATGATTAATTGCAACCAGTTTGAAAGTGGTGGTCATTTCTACTCCCCGGGCAACCTAGGCTTCACCCTGGGGCGTTGCTCCAACAGATTGAATAGTTAGGGCCTTAGAAGTCAATGCCCGAAGCATAAAATGCAATAAAAATACAACAGTTTTTCCATAATATAACCGGAATAATTGCAACCAGTTTGAAAGTGATGGTCATTTCTACGTTCCGGGCAACCTCGGCTTCACTCTAGGGCGTTGCTCCACCAGATCGAATAGTTAGTGCCTTAGAAGTCAATGCCAGAAGCATAAAAAACAATATAAATACAACAGTTTTTCCATCGTATAAAACGAATAATTACAACCAGTATGGAGGTTAACGTCATTTCTACTTTCCGGGCAACCTAGGCTTCACCCTAGGGCGTTGCTCCAACAGATTGAATAGTTAGGGCCTTAGAAGTCAACGCCGGAAGCATAAAATGCAATAAAAATACAACAGCTTTTCCATCGTATAAAATGATTAATTGCAACCAGTTTGAAAGTGATGGTCATTTCTACGTTCCGGGCAACCTGGGCTTCACCCTAGGGCGCTGCTCCACCAGATCGAATAGTTAGTGCCCTAGAAGTCAGCGCCAGAAGCATAAAATACAATATAAATACAACAGCTTTTCCATCGTATAAAACGAATAATAGCAACCAGTGTGAAAGTTATGGTCATTTCTACGTTCCGGGCAACCTACGCTTCACCCCAGGGCGTTGTTCCACCAGATCGACTAGTTAGGGCCTAAGAAGTGATCGCCAGCAGCATAAAATACAATATAAATACAACAGTTCTTCCATCATATAAAACGAATAATTGCAACCAGTATGAAAGTTATTGTCATTTCTACTTCCCGGGCAACCTAGGCTGCACCCTAGGGCGTTGCTCCAACAGATTGAATAGTTAGGGCCTTAGAAGTCAATGGCCGAAGCATAAAATGCAATAAAAATACAACAGTTTTTCCATCATATAACCGGAATGATTGCAACCAGTTTGAAAGTGATGGTCATTTGTACGTTCCAGGCAACCTAGGCTTCACTCTAGGGCGTTGTTCCACCAGATCGAATTGTAAGGGCCTAAGAAGTCAACGCCAGAAGCATAAGATACATTATAAATATAACAGTCTTTCCATCGTATAGAACGAATAATAGCATCCAGTGTGAAAGTTATGGTCATTTCTACGTTCCTGGCAACCTGGGCTTCACTCTAGGGTGTTGCTCCACCAGATCGAATAGGTAGGGCCATAGAAGTCAACGCCCGAAGCATAAAATACATAATAAATAGAACAGTTTTTCCATTGTATAAAACGAATAATTGCTACCAGTGTGAAAGTTATGTTCATTTCAACGTCCGGGGAACATACGCTTGACTGTAGGGCGTTGCTCCACCAGATCGATTAGGTATGGCCATAGAAGTCAACGCCCGAAGCATAAAATACATTAAATATACAAGAGCTTTTCCATCGTATAACAGGCATAATTGCAACCAGTGTGAAAGTGATGGTCATTTCTACATTCCGAGCAACCTAGGCTTGACTCTATGGCGTCCTTCCACTACATCGAATAGCTACTGCCTCAGAAGTCAACGCCTGAAGCATAAAATACAATAAAAATACAACAGTCTTTCCGTCCTATAACAGGAATAATTGCAACCCGTGTGAAAGTGATGGTCATTTGTATGATCCAGGCTACCTAGGCTTCACTCTAGGGCGTTGCTCCACCAGATCGAATAGTTTGTGCCTTAGAAGTCAACGCCAGAAGCATAAAATACAATATAAATACAACAGTGTTTCCACCGTATAAAACGAATGATTGCTACCAGTATGGAAGTGATGGTCATTTCTACGTTCCGGGCAACCTAGGCCTCACTCTAGGGTGTTGTTCCACCAGATTGAATAGTTAGGGCCTAAGAAATCAACGCCAGAAGCATAAAATACAATTTAAATACAACAGTTTTTCCATCGTATAAAACGAATAATTTCAACCAGTGTAAATGTTATGGTCATTTTTACGTTCCGAGCAACCTAGGCTTCACTCTAGGGCGTTGATACACCAGATAGGATGGTTAGGGCCTTAGAAGTCAACGCCAGAAGCATAAAATTCAATAAAGATTCAACAGTTTTTCCATCGTATAATAGGAGTCACTGCAAACAATGTGAAAGTACTGGTCGTTTCTACGTTCCGGGTAACATAGGCTTCACTCTAGGGCGTTGTTCCACCAGATCGAACAGTTAGGGCCTTAGAAGTCAACGCCCGAAGCATATAATACAAAATAAATAGAACAGTTTTTCCATCGTATAAAACGAATAATTGCTACCATTGTAAAAGTTATGGTCATTTCTACGTTCCGGGCAACCTGGGCTTCGCCCTAGGGCGTTGTTCCACCAGATCGAATAGTTAGGGCCTAACAAGTGAACGCCAGAAGCATAAAATACAATATAAATACAACAGTTTTTGCATCATATAAAACGAGTAATTGCAACCAGTATGAAAGTTGTGGTCATTTCTACTTTCCGGGCAACCTAGGCTACACCCTAAGGCGTTGCTCCAACAGATTGAATAGTTAGGGCCTTAGAAGTCAACGGCCGAAGCATAAAATACAAAATAAATAGAACAGTTTTTCCGTTGTATAAAACGAATAATTGCTACCAGTGTGAAAGTTATGTTCATTTCTACGTTCCGGGCAACCTAGGCTTGACTGTAGGGCGTTATTCCACCACATCGAACAGCTACGGCCTCATAAGTCAACGCCTAAAGCATAAAATACAATAAAAATACAACAGCCTTTCCATCCTATAACAGGAATAATTGCAACCCGTGTGAAAGTGATGGTCATTTGTACGTTCCAGGCAACCTAGGCTTCACCCTAGGGCGTTGTTCCACCAGATCGAATAGTTAGGGCCTAAGAAGTGAACGCCAGAAGCATAAAATACATAATAAATACAACAGTTTTTCCATCATATAAAACGAGTAATTGTAACCAGTATGAAAGTTGTGGTCATTTCTACTTTCCGGGCAACCTAGGCTACACCCTAGGGCGTTGCTCCAACAGATTGAATAGTTAGGGCCTTAGAAGTCAATGCCCGAAGCATAAAATGCAATAAAAATACAACAGTTTTTCCATCATATAACAGGAATAATGGCAACCAGTTTGAAAGTGATTGTCATTTCTACGTACCGGGCAACCTAGGCTTCACTCTAGGGTGTTGCTCCACCAGATCGAATAGTTAGGGCCTTAGAAGTCAACGCCAGAAGCATAAAATACAATAAAGATGCAACAGCTTTTCCATCGTATAAAACGAATAATTTCAACCAGTGTGAATGTTATGGTCATTTCTAAATTCCGAGCAACCTAGGCTTCACCCTACGGCGTTGTTCCAACAGATTGAATAGTTAGGGCCTTAGAAGTCAACGCCCGAAGCATAAAATACAATATAAATACAACAGTTTTTCCATCGTATAAAACGAATAATTGCAACCAGTATGAAAGTTATGGTCATTTCTACTTTCCGGCAACCTAGGTTTCACCCTAGGGCGTTGCTCCAACAGATTGAATAGTTAGGGCCTTAGAAGTCAACGGCCGAAGCATAAAATACAAAATAAATAGAACTGTTTTTCCATCGTATAAAACGTATAATTGCTACCGGTGTGAAAGTTATTTCCATTTCTACGTTCCGGGCAACCCAGGCTTCACTCTAGGGCGTTGTTCCACCAGATGGAATAGTTATGGCATAAGAGGTCAACGCCAGAAGCATAAAATACAATATAAGTACATCAGTTTTTCCAACATATAAAATGAATAATTGCAAACATTGCGAAAGTAATGGTCATTTCTACGTTCCGGGCAACCTAGGCGTCACTCTAGTGCGCTGCTCCACCACATCTAATAGCTACGGCCTTAGACGTCAACGACAGAAGCATAAAATACAATAAAGATGCAACAGCTTTTCCATCGTATAAAATGAATAATTGCAACCAGTGCGAAAGTTATTGTCACTTCTACTGTCCGGGCAACCTAGGCTTCACCCTAGGGCGTTGCTCCAACAGATTGAGTAGTTAGGGCCTTAGAAGTCAATGCCCGAAGCATAAAATACAAAATAAATACAACAGTTTTTCCATCATATAAAACGAATAATTGCAACCAGTATGAAAGCTATGGTCATTTCTACTTTACGTGCTACCTAGGCTACACCCTCGGGCGTTGCTCCTACACATTGAATAGTTAGGGCCTTAGAAGTCAACGCCCGAAGCATAAAATGCAATAAAAATATAACAGTCTTTCCATCGTATAGAACGAATAATAGCATCCAGTGTGAAAGTTATGGTCATTTCTACGTTCCTGGCAACCTAGGCTTCACTCTAGGGCGTTGCTCCACCAGATCAAACAGTTAGGGCCTTAGAAGTCAACGCTAGAAGCATAAAGTACAATATAAATACAACACCTTTTCCATCATATAAAAAGAATAATTGCAAACAGTGTGAAAGTAATGGTCATTTCTACGTTCCGAGCAACCTAGGCTTGACTGTAGGGTGTTGCTCCACCAGATCGAATAGGTAGGGCCATAGAAGTCAACACCCGAAGCATAAAATACATAATAAATAGAACAGTTTTTCCATTGTATAAAACGAATAATTGCTACCAGTGTGAAAGTTATGTTCATTTCTACGTTCCGGGGAACATAGGCTTGACTGTAGGGCGTTGCTCCACCAGATCGATTAGGTATGGCCATAGAAGTCAACGCCCGAAGCATAAAATACATTAAATATACAAGAGCTTTTCCATCGTATAACAGGAATAATTGCAACCAGTGTGAAAGTGATGGTCATTTCTACATTCCGAGCAACCTATGCTTGACTCTATGGCGTCCTTCCACTACATCGAATAGCTACTGCCTCAGAAGTCAACGCCTGAAGCATAAAATACAATAAAAATACAACAGTCTTTCCGTCCTATAACAGGAATAATTGCAACCCGTGTGAAAGTGATGGTCATTTGTATGATCCAGGCTACCTAGGCTTCACTCTAGGGCGTTGCTCCACCAGATCGAATAGTTTGTGCCTTAGAAGTCAACGCCAGAAGCATAAAATACAATATAAATACAACAGTTTTTCCACCGTATAAAACGAATGATTGCTACCAGTATGGAAGTGATGGTCATTTCTACGTTCCGGGCAACCTAGGCCTCACTCTAGGGTGTTGTTCCACCAGATTGAATAGTTAGGGCCTAAGAAATCAACGCCAGAAGCATAAAATACAATTTAAATACAACAGTTTTTCCATCGTATAAAACGAATAATTTCAACCAGTGTAAATGTTATGGTCATTTTTACATTCCGAGCAACCTAGGCTTCACTCTAGGGCGTTGATACACCAGATAGGATGGTTAGGGCCTTAGAAGTCAACGCCAGAAGCATAAAATTCAATAAAGATTCAACAGTTTTTCCATCGTATAATAGGAGTCACTGCAAACAATGTGAAAGTACTGGTCGTTTCTACGTTCCGGGTAACATAGGCTTCACTCTAGGGCGTTGTTCCACCAGATCGAACAGTTAGGGCCTTAGAAGTCAACGCCCGAAGCATAAAATACAAAATTAATAGAACAGTTTTTCCATCGTATAAAACGAATAATAGCAACCAGTGTCAAAGTTATGGTCATTCCTACGTTCCGGGCACCCTAGGCTTCACCCCAGGGCGTTGTTCCACCAGATCGAATAGTTAGGGCCTAAGAAGTGAACGCCAGCAGCATAAAATACAATATAAATACAACAGTTCTTCCATCATATAAAACGAATAATTGCAACCAGTATGAAAGTTATGGTCATTTCTACGTTCCGGGCAACCTAGGCTTCACCCTATGGCGTTCTTCCACCACATCGAATAGCTGCGGACTCAGAAGTCAACGCCTGAAGCATAAAATACAATAAAAATACAACAGTCTTTCTATCCTATCACAGGAATAATTGCAACCCGTGTGAAAGTGATGGTCATTTGTACGTTCCAGGCAACCTAGGCTTCACTCTAGGGCGTTGTTCCACCAGATCGAATTGTTAGGGGCTAAGAAGACAACGCCAGAAGCATAAGATACAATATAAATATAACAGTTTTTCCATCGTATAGAACGAATAATAGCATCCAGTGTGAAAGTTATGGTCATTTCTACGTTCCGGGCAACCTAGGCTTCACTCTAGGGCGTTGCTCCACCAGATCAAACAGTTAGGGCCTTAGAAGTCAACGCCCGAAGCATAAAATACAAAATAAATAGAACAGTTTTTCCATCGTATAAAACGAATAATTGCTACCATTGTAAAAGTTATGGTCATTTCTACGTTCCGGGCAACCTGGGCTTCACCCTAGGGCGTTGTTCCACCAGATCGAATAGTTAGGGCCTAAGAAGTGAACGCCAGAAGCATAAAATACAATATAAATACAACAGTTTTTGCATCATATAAAACGAGTAATTGCAACCAGTATGAAAGTTGTGGTCATTTCTACTTTCCGGGCAACCTAGGCTACACCCTAAGGCGTTGCTCCAACAGATTGAATAGTTAGGGCCTTAGAAGTCAACGGCCGAAGCATAAAATACAAAATAAATAGAACAGTTTTTCCGTTGTATAAAACGAATAATTGCTACCAGTGTGAAAGTTATGTTCATTTCTACGTTCCGGGCAACCTAGGCTTGACTGTAGGGCGTTATTCCACCACATCGAACAGCTACGGCCTCATAAGTCAACGCCTAAAGCATAAAATACAATAAAAATACAACAGCCTTTCCATCCTATAACAGGAATAATTGCAACCCGTGTGAAAGTGATGGTCATTTGTACGTTCCAGGCAACCTAGGCTTCACCCTAGGGCGTTGTTCCACCAGATCGAATAGTTAGGGCCTAAGAAGTGAACGCCAGAAGCATAAAATACATAATAAATACAACAGTTTTTCCATCATATAAAACGAGTAATTGTAACCAGTATGAAAGTTGTGGTCATTTCTACTTTCCGGGCAACCTAGGCTACACCCTAGGGCGTTGCTCCAACAGATTGAATAGTTAGGGCCTTAGAAGTCAATGCCCGAAGCATAAAATGCAATAAAAATACAACAGTTTTTCCATCATATAACAGGAATAATGGCAACCAGTTTGAAAGCGATTGTCATTTCTACGTACCGGGCAACCTAGGCTTCACTCTAGGGTGTTGCTCCACCAGATCGAATAGTTAGGGCCTTAGAAGTCAACGCCAGAAGCATAAAATACAATAAAGATGCAACAGCTTTTCCATCGTATAAAACGAATAATTTCAACCAGTGTGAATGTTATGGTCATTTCTAAATTCCGAGCAACCTAGGCTTCACCCTACGGCGTTGTTCCAACAGATTGAATAGTTAGGGCCTTAGAAGTCAACGCCCGAAGCATAAAATACAATATAAATACAACAGTTTTTCCATCGTATAAAACGAATAATTGCAACCAGTATGAAAGTTATGGTCATTTCTACTTTCCGGCAACCTAGGTTTCACCCTAGGGCGTTGCTCCAACAGATTGAATAGTTAGGGCCTTAGAAGTCAACGGCCGAAGCATAAAATACAAAATAAATAGAACTGTTTTTCCATCGTATAAAACGAATAATTGCTACCGGTGTGAAAGTTATTTCCATTTCTACGTTCCGGGCAACCCAGGCTTCACTCTAGGGCGTTGTTCCACCAGATGGAATAGTTATGGCATAAGAGGTCAACGCCAGAAGCATAAAATACAATATAAGTACAACAGTTTTTCCAACATATAAAATGAATAATTGCAAACATTGCGAAAGTAATGGTCATTTCTACGTTCCGGGCAACCTAGGCGTCACTCTAGTGCGCTGCTCCACCACATCTAATAGCTACGGCCTTAGACGTCAACGACAGAAGCATAAAATACAATAAAGATGCAACAGCTTTTCCATCGTATAAAATGAATAATTGCAACCAGTGCGAAAGTTATTGTCACTTCTACTGTCCGGGCATCCTAGGCTTCACCCTAGGGCGTTGCTCCAACAGATTGAGTAGTTAGGGCCTTAGAAGTCAATGCCCGAAGCATAAAATACAAAATAAATACAACAGTTTTTCCATCATATAAAACGAATAATTGCAACCAGTATGAAAGCTATGGTCATTTCTACTTTACGTGCTACCTAGGCTACACCCTCGGGCGTTGCTCCTACAGATTGAATAGTTAGGGCCTTAGAAGTCAACGCCCGAAGCATAAAATGCAATAAAAATGCAACAGCTTTTCCATCGTATAAAACGAATAATTTCAACCAGTGTGAATGTTATGGTCATTTCTACATTCCGAGCAACCTAGGCTTCTCTCTAGGTCGTTGAGGCAACAGATTGAATAGTTAGGGCCTTAGCAGTCAACGCCTGAATCATAAAATACAATATAAATACAACAGTTTTTCCATCATATAACAGGAATAATTGCAACCAGTTTGAAAGTGATGGTCATTTCTACGTTCCGGGCAACCTAGGCTTCACTCTAGGGCGTTGCTCGACCGGATCGAATAGTTAGTGCCTTATAAGTCAACGCCAGAAGCATAAAGTACAATATAAATATAACAGTTTTTCCATCGTATTAAACGAATAATTGCAACCAGTATGAAAGTTATGGTCATTTCTACTTTCCGCGCAACCTAGGCTTCACCCTAGGGCGTTGCTCCAACAGATTGAATAGTTAGGACCTTAAAAGTCAATGCCCGAAGCATAAAATGAGATAAAAATACAACAGTTTTTCCATCATATAACAGGAATAATTGCAACCAGTTTGAAAGTGATGGTCATTTCTACGTTCCGGGCAACCTAGGCTTCACTCTAGGGCGTTGCTCCACCAGATCGAATTGTTAGGGACGTAGAAGTCAACGCCCGAACCATAAAATGCAAAAAAAATACAACATTGTTACCATCATATGACAGGAATAATTGCAACCAGTTTGAAAGTGATGATCATTTCTACGTTCCGGGCAACCT
This sequence comes from Calliopsis andreniformis, assembly GCF_051401765.1. Lineage (NCBI taxonomy): Eukaryota > Metazoa > Arthropoda > Insecta > Hymenoptera > Andrenidae > Calliopsis > Calliopsis andreniformis. The sequence goes on along the minus strand of NW_027480436.1, from coordinate 4,136,140 downwards.
AGGCTTCACTCTAGGGCGTTGCTCCACCAGATCGAATAGTTAGAGCCTTAGAAGTCAGCGCCAGAAGCATCAAATACAATATAAATAAAACAGTTTTTCCATCGTATAAAACGAATAATTGCTACCAGTATGGAAGTGATGGTCATTTCTACGTTCCGTGCTACCTAGGCCTCACTCTAGGTCGTTGTTCCACCAGATCGAATTGTTAGGGCCTAACAAGTCAACGCCAGAAGCATAAGATACAATATAAATATAACAGTTTTTCCATCGTATAGAACGAATAATAGCAACCAGTGTGAAAGTTATGGTCATTTCTACGTTCCGGGCAACCTAGGCTTCACTCTAGGGCGTTGCTCCACCAGATCAAACAGCTAGGGCCTTAGAAGTCAACGCCCGAAGCATAAAATACAAAATAAATAGAACAGTTTTTCCATTGTGAAAACGAATAATTGCTACCAGTGTAAAAGTTATGGTCAGTTCTACGTTCCGGGCAACCTAGGCCTCACTCTAGGTCGTTTTTCCACCAGATCGAATTGTTAGGGCCTAACAAGTCAACGCCAGAAGCATAAGTTACAATATAAATATAACGGTTTTTCCATCGTATAGAACGAATAATTGCAACCAGTGTGAAAGTTAATGTCATTTCTACTTTCCGGGCAACCTAGGCTTCACCGTCGGGCGTTGCTCCAACAGATTGAATAGTTAGGGCCTTAGAAGTCAACGCCCGATGCATAAAATACAAAATAAATAGAACAGTTTTTCCATCGTGTAAAACGAATAATTGCTAGCGGTGTGAAAGCTATGGTCATTTCTACATTCCGAGCAACATAGGCTTCACCCTAGGGCGTAGCTCCAACAGATCGAATAGTTAGGGCCTTAGAAGTCAACGCCCGAAGCATAAAATACAAAATAAATAGAACAGTTTTTCCGTCGTATAAAACGAATAATAGCAACCAGTGTGAAAGTTATGGTCATTTCTACGTTCCGGCAACCTAGGCTTCACCCCAGGGCGTTGTTCCACCAGATCGAATAGTTAGGGGCTAAGAAGTGAACGCCAGCAGCATAAAATACAATATAAATACAACCGTTCTTCCATCATATAAAACGAATAATTGCAACCAGTATGAAAGTTATGGTCATTTCTACGTTCCGGGCAACCTGGGCTTCACTCTATGGCGTTCTTCCACTACCTCGAATAGCTGCGGCCTCAGAAGTCAACGCCTGAAGCATAAAATACAATAGAAATACAACAGTATTTCCATCCTATAACAGGAATAATTGCAACCCTTGTGAAAGTGATGGTCATTTGTACGTTCCAGGCAACCTAGGCTTCACTCTGGGGCGTTGTTCCACCAGATCGAATTGTTAGGGCCTAAGAAGTCAACGCCAGAAGCATAAGATACAATATAAATATAACAGTTTTTCCAACGTATAGAACGAATAATAGCAACCAGTGTGAAAGTTATGGTCATTTCTACGTTCCGGGCAACCTAGGCTTCACTCTAGCGCGTTGCTCCACCAGATCAAACAGTTTGGGCCTTAGAAGTCAACGACCGAAGCATAAAATACAAAATAAATAGAACAGTTTTTCCATTGTATAAAACGAATAATTGCTACCAGTGTAAAAGTAATGGTCATTTCTACGTTCCGGGCAACCTAGGCTTCACCCTAGGGCGCTGTTCCACCAGATCGAATAGTTAGTGCAATAGAAGTCAACGCCAGAAGCATAAAATGCAATATAAAAACAACAGTTTTTCCATCGAATAAAACGAATAATTGCAACCAGTATGAAAGTTAACGTCATTTCTTCTTCCCTGGCAACATAGGCTTCACCCTTGGGCGTTGCTCCAACAGATTGAATAGTTAGGGCCGTAGAAGTCAACGCCCGAACCATAAAATGCAAAAAAAATACATCGGTGTTACCATCATATAACAGGAATAATTGCAACCAGTTTGAAAGTGAGGCCAATTCTACGTTCAGGGCAACCAAGGCTTCACTCTATTGCGTTGCTCCACCAGATCGAATAGTTAGTGCCTTAGAAGTCGACGCCAGAAGCATAAAATACAATATAAATACAACAGTTTATCCATCGTATAAGACGAATAATTGCAACCAGTATGAGACTTATGGTCATTTCTACATTCCGAGCAACCTAGGCTTCACCCTAGGGCGTTGATCCAACAGATTGAATATTTAGGGCCATAGAGGTCACGCCCCAAGCATAAAATGCAATATAAATACAACAGTTTTTCCATCGTAAAAAACGAATAATTGCAACCAGTATGAAAGTTATGGTGATTTCTACTTTCCGGGCAACCTAGGCTTCACCCTAGGGCGTTGCTCCAACAGATCGAATAGTTATGGCTTTAGAAGTCAGCGGCCGAAGCATAAAATACAAAATAAATAGAACCGTTTTTCCATCGTATAAAACGAATAATTGCTACCGGTGTGAAAGTTATTTCCATTTCTACGTTCCGAGCAACCTAGGCTCCACCCTAGGGCGTTGTTCCACCAGATGGAATAGTTAGGGCATAAGAAGTCAACGCCAGAAGCATAAAATACGATATAAGTACTACAGCTTTTCCATCGTATAAAACGAATAATTGCAAACATTGCGAAAGTAATGGACATTTCTACGTTCCGGGCAACCTAGGCGTCACTCTAGTGCGTTGCTCCACCACATCTAATAGCTACGGGCTTAGACGTCAACGACAGAAGCATAAAATACAATACAGATGCAACAGCTTTTCCATCGTATAAAACGAATAATTGCGACCAGTGTGAAAGTTATTGCCATTTCTACTTTCCGTGAAACCTAGGCTTCACTCTAGGGCGTTGCTCCATCAGATCGAATAGTTAGAGCCTTAGAAGTCAACGCCAGAAGCATAAAATACAATATAAATACAACAGTTTTTCCATCGTATAAAACGAATAGATGCTACCAGTGTAAAAGTTATGGTCAGTTCTACGTTCCGGGCAACCTAGGCCTCACTCTAGGTCGTTTTTCCACCAGATCGAATTGTTAGGGCCTAAGAAGTCAACGCCAGAAGCATAAGATACAATATAAATATAACAGTTTTTCCATCGTATAGAACGAATAATTGCAACCAGTGTGAAAGTTAACGTCATTTCTACTTTCCGGGCAACCTAGGCTTCACCGTCGGGCGTTGCTCCAACAGATTGAATAGTTAGGACCTTGAAAGTCAATGCGCGAAGCATAAAATGCAATAAAAATACAACAGTTTTTCCATCATATAACAGGAATAATTGCAACCAGTTTGAAAGTGATGATCATTTCTACGTTCCGGGCAACCTAGGCTTCACTCTAGGGCGTTGCTCCACCAGATCGAATAGTTAGAGCCTTAGAAGTCAGCGCCAGAAGCATAAAATACAATATAAATAACACAGTTTTTCCATCGTATAAAACGAATAATTGCTACCAGTATGGAAGTGATGGTCATTTCTACGTTCCGGGCTACCTAGACCTCACTCTAGGTCGTTGTTCCACCAGATCGAATTGTTAGGGCCTAAGAAGTCAACGCTAGAAGCATAAGGTACAGTATAAATATAACAGTTTTTCCATCGTATAGAACGAATAATAGCAACCAGTGTGAATGCCATGGTCATTTCTACTTTACGGGCAACCTAGGCTACACCCTAGGGCGTTGCTCCACCAGATCGAATGGTTAGTGCCTTAGAAGTCAACGCCAGAAGCATAAAATACAATATAAATACAACAGTTTTTCCATCGTATAACAGGATTAGTTGCAACCAGTATGAAAGCTATGGTCATTTCTACTTTACGGGCAACCTATGCTACACCCTAGGGCGTTGCTCCACCAGATCGAATAGTTAGTGCCTTAGAAGTCAACGCCAGGAGCATAAAATACAATAAAAATACAACAGTTTTTCCATCGTATAAAACGAATAATTGCAACCAGTATGAAACTTATGGTAATTTCTACGTTCCGGGCAACCTAGGCTTCACTCTATTGCGTTGCTCCACCAGATCGAATAGTTAGTGCCTTAGATGTCGACGCTAGAAGCTTAAAATATAATATAAATACAACAGCTTTTCCATCGTATAAAACGAGTAATTGCAACCAGTATGAAACTTATGGTCATTTCTACTTTCCGAGCAACTTAGGCTTCACCCTAGGGCGTTGCTCGAACAGATTGAATAGTTAGGGTCGTAGAAGTCAACGCTCGAACCATAAAATGCAAAAAAAATACAACAGTGTTACCATCATATAACAGGAATAATTGCAACCAGTTTGAAAGTGATGGCCAATTCTACGTTCCGGGCAACCTAGGCTTCACTCTATTGCGTTGCTCCACCAGATCGAATAGTTAGTGCCTTAGAAGTCAACGCCAGAAGCATAAAATACAATATAAATACAACAGTTTTTCCATCGTATAAAACGAATAATTGCAACCAGTATGAAACTTATGGTCATTCCTAATTTCCGAGCAACCTAGGCTTCACCCTAGGGCGTTGCTCCAACAGGTTGAATAGTTAGGGCCGTAGAAGTCAACGCCCGAAACATAAAATGCAAAAAAAGTACAACAGTGTTACCATCATATGACAGGAATAATTGCAACCAGTTTGAAAGTGATGGCCAATTCTACGTTCCGGACAACCGAGGCTTCACTCTATTGCGTTGTTCCACAAGATCGAATAGTTAGGGGCTAAGAAGTCAACGCCAGAAGCATTAAATACAATATAAATATAACAGTTTTTCCATCGTATAAAACGAATAATAGCAGCCAGTGTGAAAGTTATGGTCATTTCTAAGTTCCGGGCAACCTAGGCTTCACTCTAGGGCGTTGCTCCACCAGATCAAACAGTTAGGGCCTTAGAAGCCAACGCCAGAAGCATTAAATACAAAATAAATAGAACAGTTTTTTCATTGTTTAAAACGAATAATTGCTACCAGTGTGAAGTTATGGTCATTTCTGCGTTCCGGGCAACCTAGGCTTCACCCTAGGCCGTTGTTCCACCAGATCGAATAGTTAGGTCCTAAGAAGTCAACGCCCGAAGCATAAAATACAATATAAATACAACAGTTTTTCCTTCGTATAACAGGATTAGTTGCAACCAGTTTGAAAGTGATGGTCATTTCTACTTTCCGGCAACCTAGGCTTCACTCTAGGGCGTTGCTCCACCAGATCGAATAGCTAGAGCCTTAGAAGTCAGCGCCAGAAGCATAAAATACAATATAAATAACACAGTTTTTCCATCGTATAAAACGAATAATTGCTACCAGTATGGAAGTGATGGTCATTTCTACGTTCCGGGCTACCTAGGCCTCACCCTAGGTCGTTGTTCCACCAGATCGAATTGTTAGGGCCTAACAAGTCAACGCCAGAAGCATAAGATACAATATAAATATAACAGTTTTTCCATCGTATAGAACGAATAATAGCAACCAGTGTGAAAGCTGTGGTCATTTCCACTTTACGGGCAACCTAGGCTTCACTCTAGGGCGTTGCTCCACCAGATCGAATAGATAGGACCTTAAAAGTCAATGCCCGAAGCATAAAATGCAACAAAAATACAACAGTTTTTCCATCATATAACAGGAATAATTGCAACCAGTTTGAAAGTGATGATCATTTCTACGTTCCGGGCAACCTAGGCTTCACTCTAGGTCGTTGCTCCACCAGATCGAATAGTTAGAGCCTTAGAAGTCAGCGCCAGAAGCATCAAATACAATATAAATAAAACAGTTTTTCCATCGTATAAAACGAATAATTGCTACCAGTATGGAAGGGATGGTCTTTTCTACGTTCCGTGCTACCTAGGCCTCACTCTAGGTCGTTGTTCCACCAGATCGAATTGTTAGGGCCTAACAAGTCAACGCCAGAAGCATAAGATACAATATAAATATAACAGTTTTTCCATCGTATAAAACGAATAATAGCAGCCAGTGTGAAAGTTATGGTCATTTCTAAATTCCGGGCAACCTAGGCTTCACTCTAGGGCGTTGCTCCACCAGATCAAACAGTTAGGGGCTTAGAAGCCAACGCCAGAAGCATTAAATACAAAATAAATACAACAGTTTTTCCATTGTATAAAACGAATAATTGCTACCAGTGTGAAGTTATGGTCATTTCTGCGTTCCGGGCAACCTAGGCTTCACCCTAGGCCGTTGTTCCACCAGATCGAATAGTTAGGGCCTAAGAAGTCAACGCCCGAAGCATAAAATACAATATAAATACAACAGTTTTTCCATCGTATAACAGGATTAGTTGCAACCAGTTTGAAAGTGATGGTCATTTCTACTTTCCGGCAACCTAGGCTTCACCCTAGGGCGTTGCCCCAACAGATCGAATAGTTAGGGCCTTAGGAGTCAACGGCCGAAGCATAAAATACAATATAAATAGAACTGTTTTTCCATCGTATAAAACGAATAATTGCTACCGGTGTGAAAGTTATTTCCATTTCTACGTTCCGGGCAACCTAGGCTTCACCCTAGGGCGTTGTTCCACCAGATGGAGTAGTTATGGCATAAGAGGTCAACGCCAGAAGCATAAAATACATTATAAGTAAGGCAGTTTTTCCAACGTATAAAATGAATAATTGCAAACATTGCGATAGTAATGGTAATTTCTACGTTCCGGGCAACCTAGGCGTCACTCTAGTACGTTGCTCCACCACATCTAATAGCTACGGCCTTAGACGTCAACGACAGAAGCATAAAATACAATAAAGATGCAACAGCTTTTCCATCGTATAAAATGAATAATTGCAACCAGTGTGAAAGTTATTGTCATTTCTACTTTCCGGGCAACCTAGGCTTCACCCTAGGGCGTTGCTCCAACAGATTGAATAGTTAGGACCTTAGAAGTCAATGCCCGAAGCATAAAATGCAATAAAAATACAACAGTTTTTCCATCATATAACGGGAATAATTGCAACCAGTTTGAAGGTGATGGCCAATTCTACGTTCCGGGCAACCTAGGCTTCACTCTATTGCGTTGCTCCACCAGATCGAATAGTTAGTGCCTTAGAAGTCAACGCCAGAAGCATAAAATACAATATAAATACAACAGTTTTTCCATCGTGTAAAACGAATAAATGCTACCAGTGTAAAAGTTATGGTCAGTTCTACGTTCCGGGCAACCTAGGCCTCACTCTAGGTCGTTTTTCCACCAGATCGAATTGTTAGGGCCTAAGAAGTCAACATCAGAAGCATAAGATACAATATAAATATAACAGTTTTTCCATCGTATCGAACGAATAATTGCAACCAGTGTGAAAGTTAACGTCATTTCTACTTTCCGGGCAACCTAGGCTTCACCGTCGGGCGTTGCTCCAACAGATTGAATAGTTAGGACCTTAAAAGTCAATGCCCGAAGCATAAAATGCAATAAAAATACAACAGTTTTTCCATCATATAACAGGAATAATTGCAACCAGTTTGAAAGTGATGATCATTTCTACGTTCCGGGCAACCTAGGCTTCACTCTAGGGCGTTGCTCCACCAAATCGAATAGCTAGAGCCTTAGAAGTCAGCGCCAGAAGCATCAAATACAATATAAAAAAAACAGTTTTTCCATCGTATAAAACGAATAATTGCTACCAGTATGGAAGTGATGGTCATTTCTACGTTCCGTGCTACCTAGGCCTCACTCTAGGTCGTTGTTCCACCAGACCGAATTGTCAGGGCCTAACAAGTCGACGCCAGAAGCATAAGATACAATATAAATATAACAGTTTTTCCATCGTATAGAACGAATAATAGCAACCAGTGTGAAAGCTGTGGTCATTTCTACTTTACGGGCAACCTAGGCTACACCCTAGGGCGTTGCTCCACCAGATCAAACAGCTAGGGCCTTAGAAGTCAACGCCCGAAGCATAAAATACAAAATAAATAGAACAGTTTTTCCATTGTGAAAACGAATAATTGCTACCAGTGTAAAAGTAATGGTCATTTCTACGTTCCGGGCAACCTAGGCTTCACTCTAGGGCGTTGCTCCGCCAGATCGAATAGTTAGAGCCTTAGAAGTCAGCGCCAGAAGCATAAAATACAATATAAATAAAACAGTTTTTCCATCGTATAAAACGAATAATTGCTACCAGTATGGAAGTGATGGTCATTTCTACGTTCCGTGCTACCTAGGCCTCACTCTAGGTCGTTGTTCCACCAGATCGAATTGTTAGGGCCTAACAAGTAAACGCCAGAAGCATAAGATACAATATAAATATACAGTTTTTCCATCGTACAAATCGAATATTAGCAGCCAGTGTGAAAGTTATGGTCATTTCTAAGTTCCGGGCAACCTAGGCTTCACTCTAGGGCGTTGCTCCACCAGATCAAACAGTTAGGGCCTTAGAAGCCAACGCCAGAAGCATAAAATACAAAATAAATAGAACAGTTTTTCCATTGTATAAAACGAATAATTGCCACCAGTGTGAAGTTATGGTCTTTTCTGCGTTCCGGGCAACCTAGGCTTCACCCTAGGCCGTTGTTCCACCAGATCGAATAGTTAGGGCCTAAGAAGTCAACGCCCGAAGCATAAAATACAATATTTAATACAACAGTTTTTCCAGCGTATAACAGGATTAGTTGCAACCAGTTTGAAAGTGATGGTCATTTCTACTTTCGGGCAACCTAGGCTTCACCCTAGGGCGTTGCCCCAACAGATCGAATAGTTAGGGCCTTAGGAGTCAACGGCCGAAGCATGAAATACAATATAAATAGAACTGTTTTTCCATCGTATAAAACGAATAATTGCTACCGGTGTGAAAGTTATTTCCATTTCTACGTTCCGGGCAACCTAGGCTTCACCCTAGGGCTTTGTCCCACCAGATGGAGTAGTTGTGGCATAAGAGGTCAACGCCAGAAGCATAAAATACATTATAAGTAAGGCAGTTTTTCCAACGTATAAAATGAATAATTGCAAACATTGCGATAGTAATGGTAATTTCTACGTTCCGGGCAACCTAGGCGTCACTTTAGTACGTTGCTCCACCACATCTAATAGCTACGGCCTTAGACGTCAACGACAGAAGCATAAAATACAATAAAGATGCAACAGCTTTTCCATCGTATAAAATGAATAATTGCAACCAGTGTGAAAGTTATTGTCATTTCTACTTTCCGGGCAACCTAGGCTTCACCCTAGGGCGTTGCTCCAACAGATTGAATAGTTAGGACCTTAGAAGTCAATGCCCGAAGCATAAAATGCAATAAAAATACAACAGTTTTTCCATCATATAACAGGAATAATTGCAACCAGTTTGAAGGTGATGGCCAATTCTACGTTCCGGGCAACCTAGGCTTCACTCTATTGCGTTGCTCCACCAGATCGAATAGTTAGTGCCTTAGAAGTCAACGCCAGAAGCATAAAATACAATATAAATACAACAGTTTTTCCATCGTATAAAACGAATAATTGCAACCAGTATGAAACTTATGGTCATTCCTAATTTCCGAGCAACCTAGACTTCACCCTAGGGCGTTGCTCCAACAGGTTGAATAGTTAGGGCCGTAGAAGTCAACGCCCGAAACATATAATGCAATAAAAATACAACAGTTTTTCCATCATATAACAGGAATAATTGCAACCAGTTTGAAAGTGATGATCATTTCTACGTTCCGGGCAACCTAGGCTTCACTCTAGGGCGTTGCTCCACCAGATCGAATAGTTAGAGCCTTAGAAGTCATCGCCAGAAGCATAAAATACAATATAAATAAAACAGTTTTTCCATCGTATAAAACGAATAATTGCTACCAGTATGGAAGTGATGGTCATTTCTACGTTCCGTGCTACCTAGGCCTCACTCTAGGTCGTTGTTCCACCAGATCGAATTGTTAGGGCCTAACAAGTAAACGCCAGAAGCATAAGATACAATATAAATATACAGTTTTTCCATCGTACAAAACGAATATTAGCAGCCAGTGTGAAAGTTATGGTCATTTCTAAGTTCCGGGCAACCTAGGCTTCACTCTAGGGCGTTGCTCCACCAGATCGAATAGTTAGAGCCTTAGAAGTCATCGCCAGAAGCATAAAATACAATATAAATAAAACAGTTTTTCCATCGTATAAAACGAATAATTGCTACCAGTATGGAAGTGATGGTCATTTCTACGTTCCGTGCTACCTAGGCCTCACTCTAGGTCGTTGTTCCACCAGATCGAATTGTTAGGGCCTAACAAGTAAACGCCAGAAGCATAAGATACAATATAAATATACAGTTTTTCCATCGTACAAAACGAATATTAGCAGCCAGTGTGAAAGTTATGGTCATTTCTAAGTTCCGGGCAACCTAGGCTTCACTCTAGGGCGTTGCTCCACCAGATCAAACAGTTAGGGCCTTAGAAGCCAACGCCAGAAGCATTATATACAAAATAAATAGAACAGTTTTTCCATTGTATAAAACGAATAATTGCTACCAGTGTGAAGTTATGGTCTTTTCTGCGTTCCGGGCAACCTAGGCTTCACCCTAGGCCGTTGTTCCACCAGATCGAATAGTTAGGGCCTAAGAAGTCAACGCCCGAAGCATAAAATACAATATAAATACAACAGTTTTTCCATCGTATAACAGGATTAGTTGCAACCAGTTTGAAAGCGATGGTCATTTCTACTTTCCGGCAACCTAGGCTTCACCCTAGGGCGTTGCCCCAACAGATCGAATAGTTAGGGCCTTAGGAGTCAACGGCCGAAGCATAAAATACAATATAAATAGAACTGTTTTTCCATCGTATAAAACGAATAATTGCTACCGGTGTGAAAGTTATTTCCATTTCTACGTTCCGGGCAACCTAGGCTTCACCCTAGGGCGTTGTTCCACTAGATGGAGTAGTTAGGACCTTAGAAGTCAATGCCCGAAGCATAAAATGCTATAAAAATACAACAGTTTTTCCATCATATAACAGGAATAATTGCCACCAGTTTGAAGGTGATGGCCAATTCTACCTTCCGGGCAACCTAGGCTTCACTCTATTGCGTTGCTCCACCAGATCGAATAGTTAGTGCCTTAGAAGTCAACGCCAGAAGCATAAAATACAATATAAATACAACAGTTTTTCCATCGTATAAAACGAATAATTGCAACCAGTATGAGACTTATGGTCATTTCTACATTCCGAGCAACCTAGGCTTCACCCTAGGGCGTTGCTCCACCAGATCGAATAGTTAGTGCCTTAGAAGTCAACGCCAGAAGCATAAAATACAATATAAATACAACAGTTTTTCCATCGTATAAAACGAATAATTGATACCAGTGTGAAGTTATGGTCATTTCTGCGTTCCGGGCAACCTAGGCTTCACCCTAGGCCGTTGTTCCACCAGATCGAATAGTTAGGGCCTAAGAAGTCAACGCCCGAAGCATAAAATACAATATAAATACAACAGTTTTTCCATCGTATAACAGGATTAGTTGCAACCAGTTTGAAAGTGATGGTCATTTCTACTTTCCGGCAACCTAGGCTTCACCCTAGGGTGTTGCCCCAACAGATCGAATAGTTAGGGCCTTAGGAGTCAACGGCCGAAGCATAAAATACAATATAAATAGAACTGTTTTTCCATCGTATAAAACGAATAATTGCTACCGGTGTGAAAGTTATTTCCATTTCTACGTTCCGGGCAACCTAGGCTTCACCCTAGGGCGTTGTTCCACCAGATGGAGTAGTTAGGACCTTAGAAGTCTATGCCCGAAGCATAAAATGCTATAAAAATACAACAGTTTTTCCATCATATAACAGGAATAATTGCAACCAGTTTGAAGGTGATGGCCAATTCTACGTTCCGGGCAACCTAGGCTTCACTCTATTGCGTTGCTCCACCAGATCGAATAGTTAGTGCCTTAGAAGTCAACGCCAGAAGCATAAAATACAATATAAATACAACAGTTTTTCCATCGTATAAAACGAATAATTGCTACCGGTGTGAAAGTTATTTCCATTTCCTCGTTCCGGGCAACCTAGGCTCCACCCTAGGGCGTTGTTCCGCCAGATGGAATAGTTAGGGCATAAGAAGTCAACGCCAGAAGCATAAAATACGATATAAGTACTACACTTTTTCCATCGTATAAAACGAATAACTGCAAACATTGCGAAAGTAATGGGCATTTCTACGTTCCGGGCAACCTAGGCGTCACTCTAGTGCGTTGCTCCACCACATCTAATAGCTACGACCATAGACGTCAACGACAGAAGCATAAAATACAATACAGATGCAACAGCTTTTCCATCGTATAAAACGAACAATTGCAACCAGTGTGAAAGTTATTGTCCTTTCTACTTTCAGCGAAACCTAGGCTTCACTCTAGGGCGTTGCTCCACCAGATCGAATAGTTAGTGCCTTAGAAGTCAACGCCAGAAGCATAAAATACAATATAAATACAACAGTTTTTCCGTCGTATAAAACGAATAAATGCTACCAGTGTAAAAGTTATGGTCAGTTCTACGTGCCGGGCAACCTAGGCCTCACTCTAGGTCGTTTTTCCACCAGATAGAATTGTTAGGGCCTAAGAAGTCAACATCAGAAGCATAAGATACAATATAAATATAACAGTTTTTCCATCGTATCGAACGAATAATTGCAACCAGTGTGAAAGTTAACGTCATTTCTACTTTCCTGGCAACCTAGGCTTCACCGTCGGGCGTTGCTCCAACAGATTGAATAGTTAGGACCTTAAAAGTCAATGCCCGAAGCATAAAATGCAAAAAAAATACAACAGTGTTACCATCATATAACAGGAATAATTGCAACCAGTTTGAAAGTGATGGCCAATTCTGCGTTCCGGGCAACCTAGGCTTCACTCTATTGCGTTGCTCCACCAGATCGAATAGTTAGTGCCTTAGAAGTCAACGCCAGAAGCATAAAATACAATATAAATACAACAGTTTTTCCATCGTATAAAACGAATAATTGATACCAGTGTGAAGTTATGGTCATTTCTGCGTTCCGGGCAACCTAGGCTTCACCCTAGGCCGTTGTTCCACCAGATCGAATAGTTAGGGCCTAAGAAGTCAACGCCCGAAGCATAAAATACAATATAAATACAACAGTTTTTCCATCGTATAACAGGATTAGTTGCAACCAGTTTGAAAGTGATGGTCATTTCTACTTTCCGGCAACCTAGGCTTCACCCTAGGGCGTTGCCCCAACAGATCGAGTAGTTAGGGCCTTAGGAGTCAACGGCCGAAGCATAAAATACAATATAAATAGAACTGTTTTTCCATCGTATAAAACGAATAATTGCTACCGGTGTGAAAGTTATTTCCATTTCTACGTTCCGGGCAACCTAGGCTTCACCCTAGGGCGTTGTCCCACCAGATGGAGTAGTTAGTACCTTAGAAGTCAATGCCCGAAGCATAAAATGCTATAAAAATACAACAGTTTTTCCATCATATAACAGGAATAATTGCAACCAGTTTGAAGGTGATGGCCAATTCTACGTTCCGGGCAACCTAGGCTTCACTCTATTGCGTTGCTCCACCAGATCGAATAGTTAGTGCCTTAGAAGTCAACGCCAGAAGCATAAAATACAATATAAATACAACAGTTTTTCCATCGTATAAAACGAATAATTGCAACCAGTATGAAACTTATGGTCATTCCTAATTTCCGAGCAACCTAGACTTCACCCTAGGGCGTTGCTCCAACAGGTTGAATAGTTAGGGCCGTAGAAGTCAACGCCCGAAACATATAATGCAATAAAAATACAACAGTTTTTCCATCATATAACAGGAATAATTGCAACCAGTTTGAAAGTGATGATCATTTCTACGTTCCGGGCAACCTAGGCTTCACTCTAGGGCGTTGCTCCACCAGATCGAATAGTTAGAGCCTTAGAAGTCATCGCCAGAAGCATAAAATACAATATAAATAAAACAGTTTTTCCATCGTATAAAACGAATAATTGCTACCAGTATGGAAGTGATGGTCATTTCTACGTTCCGTGCTACCTAGGCCTCACTCTAGGTCGTTGTTCCACCAGATCGAATTGTTAGGGCCTAACAAGTAAACGCCAGAAGCATAAGATACAATATAAATATACAGTTTTTCCATCGTACAAAACGAATATTAGCAGCCAGTGTGAAAGTTATGGTCATTTCTAAGTTCCGGGCAACCTAGGCTTCACTCTAGGGCGTTGCTCCACCAGATCGAATAGTTAGAGCCTTAGAAGTCATCGCCAGAAGCATAAAATACAATATAAATAAAACAGTTTTTCCATCGTATAAAACGAATAATTGATACCAGTGTGAAGTTATGGTCATTTCTGCGTTCCGGGCAACCTAGGCTTCACCCTAGGCCGTTGTTCCACCAGATCGAATAGTTAGGGCCTAAGAAGTCAACGCCCGAAGCATAAAATACAATATAAATACAACAGTTTTTCCATCGTATAACAGGATTAGTTGCAACCAGTTTGAAAGTGATGGTCATTTCTACTTTCCGGCAACCTAGGCTTCACCCTAGGGTGTTGCCCCAACAGATCGAATAGTTAGGGCCTTAGGAGTCAACGGCCGAAGCATAAAATACAATATAAATAGAACTGTTTTTCCATCGTATAAAACGAATAATTGCTACCGGTGTGAAAGTTATTTCCATTTCTACGTTCCGGGCAACCTAGGCTTCACCCTAGGGCGTTGTTCCACCAGATGGAGTAGTTAGGACCTTAGAAGTCTATGCCCGAAGCATAAAATGCTATAAAAATACAACAGTTTTTCCATCATATAACAGGAATAATTGCAACCAGTTTGAAGGTGATGGCCAATTCTACGTTCCGGGCAACCTAGGCTTCACTCTATTGCGTTGCTCCACCAGATCGAATAGTTAGTGCCTTAGAAGTCAACGCCAGAAGCATAAAATACAATATAAATACAACAGTTTTTCCATCGTATAAAACGAATAATTGCTACCGGTGTGAAAGTTATTTCCATTTCCTCGTTCCGGGCAACCTAGGCTCCACCCTAGGGCGTTGTTCCGCCAGATGGAATAGTTAGGGCATAAGAAGTCAACGCCAGAAGCATAAAATACGATATAAGTACTACACTTTTTCCATCGTATAAAACGAATAACTGCAAACATTGCGAAAGTAATGGGCATTTCTACGTTCCGGGCAACCTAGGCGTCACTCTAGTGCGTTGCTCCACCACATCTAATAGCTACGACCATAGACGTCAACGACAGAAGCATAAAATACAATACAGATGCAACAGCTTTTCCATCGTATAAAACGAACAATTGCAACCAGTGTGAAAGTTATTGTCCTTTCTACTTTCAGCGAAACCTAGGCTTCACTCTAGGGCGTTGCTCCACCAGATCGAATAGTTAGTGCCTTAGAAGTCAACGCCAGAAGCATAAAATACAATATAAATACAACAGTTTTTCCGTCGTATAAAACGAATAAATGCTACCAGTGTAAAAGTTATGGTCAGTTCTACGTGCCGGGCAACCTATGCCTCACTCTAGGTCGTTTTTCCACCAGATAGAATTGTTAGGGCCTAAGAAGTCAACATCAGAAGCATAAGATACAATATAAATATAACAGTTTTTCCATCGTATCGAACGAATAATTGCAACCAGTGTGAAAGTTAACGTCATTTCTACTTTCCTGGCAACCTAGGCTTCACCGTCGGGCGTTGCTCCAACAGATTGAATAGTTAGGACCTTAAAAGTCAATGCCCGAAGCATAAAATGCAAAAAAAATACAACAGTGTTACCATCATATAACAGGAATAATTGCAACCAGTTTGAAAGTGATGGCCAATTCTGCGTTCCGGGCAACCTAGGCTTCACTCTATTGCGTTGCTCCACCAGATCGAATAGTTAGTGCCTTAGAAGTCAACGCCAGAAGCATAAAATACAATATAAATACAACAGTTTTTCCATCGTATAAAACGAATAATTGATACCAGTGTGAAGTTATGGTCATTTCTGCGTTCCGGGCAACCTAGGCTTCACCCTAGGCCGTTGTTCCACCAGATCGAATAGTTAGGGCCTAAGAAGTCAACGCCCGAAGCATAAAATACAATATAAATACAACAGTTTTTCCATCGTATAACAGGATTAGTTGCAACCAGTTTGAAAGTGATGGTCATTTCTACTTTCCGGCAACCTAGGCTTCACCCTAGGGCGTTGCCCCAACAGATCGAGTAGTTAGGGCCTTAGGAGTCAACGGCCGAAGCATAAAATACAATATAAATAGAACTGTTTTTCCATCGTATAAAACGAATAATTGCTACCGGTGTGAAAGTTATTTCCATTTCTACGTTCCGGGCAACCTAGGCTTCACCCTAGGGCGTTGTCCCACCAGATGGAGTAGTTAGTACCTTAGAAGTCAATGCCCGAAGCATAAAATGCTATAAAAATACAACAGTTTTTCCATCATATAACAGGAATAATTGCAACCAGTTTGAAGGTGATGGCCAATTCTACGTTCCGGGCAACCTAGGCTTCACTCTATTGCGTTGCTCCACCAGATCGAATAGTTAGTGCCTTAGAAGTCAACGCCAGAAGCATAAAATACAATATAAATACAACAGTTTTTCCATCGTATAAAACGAATAATTGCAACCGGTGTGAAAGTTATTTCCATTTCTACGTTCCGGGCAACCTAGGCTCCACCCTAGGACGTTGTTCCGCCAGATGGAATAGTTAGGGCATAAGAAGTCAACGCCAGAAGCATAAAATACGATATAAGTACTACAGTTTTTCCATCGTATAAAACGAATAACTGCAAACATTGCGAAAGTAATGGGCATTTCTACGTTCCGGGCAACCTAGGCGTCACTCTAGTGCGTTGCTCCACCACATCTAATAGCTACGGCCTTAGACGTCAACGACAGAAGCATAAAATACAATACAGATGCAACAGCTTTTCCATCGTATAGAACGAACAATTGCAACCAGTGTGAAAGTTATTGTCCTTTCTACTTTCCGCGAAACCTAGGCTTCACTCTAGGGCGTCGCTCCACCATATCGAATAGTTAGTGCCTTAGAAGTCAACGCCAGAAGCATAAAATACAATATAAATACAACAGTTTTTCCGTCGCATAAAACGAATAAATGCTACCAGTGTATAAGTTATGGTCAGTTCTACGTTCCGGGCAACCTAGGCCTCACTCTAGGTCGTTCTTCCACCAGATCGAATTGTTAGGGCCTAAGAAGTCAACATCAGAAGCATAAGATACAATATAAATATAACAGTTTTTCCATCGTATCGAACGAATAATTGCAACCAGTGTGAAAGTTAACGTCATTTCTACTTTCCGGGCAACCTAGGCTTCACCGTCGGGCGTTGCTCCAACAGATTGAATAGTTAGGGCCTTAGAAGTCAACGCCCGATGCATAAAATACAAAATAAATAGAACAGTTTTTCCATCGTGTAAAACGAATAATTGCTAGCGGTGTGAAAGCTATGGTCATTTCTACATTCCGAGCAACATAGGCTTCACCCTAGGGCGTAGCTCCAACAGATCGAATAGTTATGGCTTTAGAAGTCAACGGCCGAAATATAAAATACAAAATAAATAGAACTGTTTTTCCATCGTATAAAACGAATAATTGCAACCAGTATGAAAGTTAATGTCATTTCAACTTTCCGGGCAACCTAGGCTTCAGCCTAGGGCGTTGCTCCAACAGATTGAATAGTTAGGGCATTCGAAGTCAACGCCGGAAGCATAAAATGCAATAAAAATACAACAGTTTTTCCATCGTATAAAAGGATTAATTGCAACCAGTTTGAAAGTGATGGTCATTTCTACGTTCCGGGCAACCTAGGCTTCACTCTATTGCGTTGCTCCACCAGATCGAATAGTTAGTGCCTTAGAAGTCAACGCCAGAAGCATAAAATACAATATAAATACAACAGTTTTTCCATCGTGTAAAACGAATAAATGCTACCAGTGTAAAAGTTATGGTCAGTTCTACGTTCCGGGCAACCTAGGCCTCACTCTAGGTCGTTTTTCCACCAGATCGAATAGTTAGGGCCTTAGGAGTCAACGGCCGAAGCATAAAATACAATATAAATAGAACTGTTTTTCCATCGTATAAAACGAATAATTGCTACCGGTGTGAAAGTTATTTCCATTTCTACGTTCCGGGCAACCTAGGCTTCACCCTAGGGCGTTGTTCCACCAGATGGAGTAGTTAGGACCTTAGAAGTCAATGCCCGAAGCATAAAATGCTATAAAAATACAACAGTTTTTCCATCATATAACAGGAATAATTGCCACCAGTTTGAAGGTGATGGCCAATTCTACCTTCCGGGCAACCTAGGCTTCACTCTATTGCGTTGCTCCACCAGATCGAATAGTTAGTGCCTTAGAAGTCAACGCCAGAAGCATAAAATACAATATAAATACAACAGTTTTTCCATCGTATAAAACGAATAATTGCAACCAGTATGAGACTTATGGTCATTTCTATATTCCGAGCAACCTAGGCTTCACCCTAGGGCGTTGCTCCACCAGATCGAATAGTTAGTGCCTTAGAAGTCAACGCCAGAAGCATAAAATACAATATAAATACAACAGTTTTTCCATCGTATAAAACGAATAATTGATACCAGTGTGAAGTTATGGTCATTTCTGCGTTCCGGGCAACCTAGGCTTCACCCTAGGCCGTTGTTCCACCAGATCGAATAGTTAGGGCCTAAGAAGTCAACGCCCGAAGCATAAAATACAATATAAATACAACAGTTTTTCCATCGTATAACAGGATTAGTTGCAACCAGTTTGAAAGTGATGGTCATTTCTACTTTCCGGCAACCTAGGCTTCACCCTAGGGTGTTGCCCCAACAGATCGAATAGTTAGGGCCTTAGGAGTCAACGGCCGAAGCATAAAATACAATATAAATAGAACTGTTTTTCCATCGTATAAAACGAATAATTGCTACCGGTGTGAAAGTTATTTCCATTTCTACGTTCCGGGCAACCTAGGCTTCACCCTAGGGCGTTGTTCCACCAGATGGAGTAGTTAGGACCTTAGAAGTCTATGCCCGAAGCATAAAATGCTATAAAAATACAACAGTTTTTCCATCATATAACAGGAATAATTGCAACCAGTTTGAAGGTGATGGCCAATTCTACGTTCCGGGCAACCTAGGCTTCACTCTATTGCGTTGCTCCACCAGATCGAATAGTTAGTGCCTTAGAAGTCAACGCCAGAAGCATAAAATACAATATAAATACAACAGTTTTTCCATCGTATAAAACGAATAATTGCTACCGGTGTGAAAGTTATTTCCATTTCTACGTTCCGGGCAACCTAGGCTCCACCCTAGGGCGTTGTTCCGCCAGATGGAATAGTTAGGGCATAAGAAGTCAACGCCAGAAGCATAAAATACGATATAAGTACTACAGTTTTTCCATCGTATAAAACGAATAACTGCAAACATTGCGAAAGTAATGGGCATTTCTACGTTCCGGGCAACCTAGGCGTCACTCTAGTGCGTTGCTCCACCACATCTAATAGCTACGACCATAGACGTCAACGACAGAAGCATAAAATACAATACAGATGCAACAGCTTTTCCATCGTATAAAACGAACAATTGCAACCAGTGTGAAAGTTATTGTCCTTTCTACTTTCAGCGAAACCTAGGCTTCACTCTAGGGCGTTGCTCCACCAGATCGAATAGTTAGTGCCTTAGAAGTCAACGCCAGAAGCATAAAATACAATATAAATACAACAGTTTTTCCGTCGTATAAAACGAATAAATGCTACCAGTGTAAAAGTTATGGTCAGTTCTACGTGCCGGGCAACCTAGGCCTCACTCTAGGTCGTTTTTCCACCAGATAGAATTGTTAGGGCCTAAGAAGTCAACATCAGAAGCATAAGATACAATATAAATATAACAGTTTTTCCATCGTATCGAACGAATAATTGCAACCAGTGTGAAAGTTAACGTCATTTCTACTTTCCTGGCAACCTAGGCTTCACCGTCGGGCGTTGCTCCAACAGATTGAATAGTTAGGACCTTAAAAGTCAATGCCCGAAGCATAAAATGCAAAAAAAATACAACAGTGTTACCATCATATAACAGGAATAATTGCAACCAGTTTGAAAGTGATGGCCAATTCTGCGTTCCGGGCAACCTAGGCTTCACTCTATTGCGTTGCTCCACCAGATCGAATAGTTAGTGCCTTAGAAGTCAACGCCAGAAGCATAAAATACAATATAAATACAACAGTTTTTCCATCGTATAAAACGAATAATTGATACCAGTGTGAAGTTATGGTCATTTCTGCGTTCCGGGCAACCTAGGCTTCACCCTAGGCCGTTGTTCCACCAGATCGAATAGTTAGGGCCTAAGAAGTCAACGCCCGAAGCATAAAATACAATATAAATACAACAGTTTTTCCATCGTATAACAGGATTAGTTGCAACCAGTTTGAAAGTGATGGTCATTTCTACTTTCCGGCAACCTAGGCTTCACCCTAGGGCGTTGCCCCAACAGATCGAATAGTTAGGGCCTTAGGAGTCAACGGCCGAAGCATAAAATACAATATAAATAGAACTGTTTTTCCATCGTATAAAACGAATAATTGCTACCGGTGTGAAAGTTATTTCCATTTCTACGTTCCGGGCAACCTAGGCTTCACCCTAGGGCGTTGTTCCACCAGATGGAGTAGTTAGTACCTTAGAAGTCAATGCCCGAAGCATAAAATGCTATAAAAATACAACAGTTTTTCCATCATATAACAGGAATAATTGCAACCAGTTTGAAGGTGATGGCCAATTCTACGTTCCGGGCAACCTAGGCTTCACTCTATTGCGTTGCTCCACCAGATCGAATAGTTAGTGCCTTAGAAGTCAACGCCAGAAGCATAAAATACAATATAAATACAACAGTTTTTCCATCGTATAAAACGAATAATTGCAACCGGTGTGAAAGTTATTTCCATTTCTACGTTCCGGGCAACCTAGGCTCCACCCTAGGACGTTGTTCCGCCAGAGGGAATAGTTAGGGCATAAGAAGTCAACGCCAGAAGCATAAAATACGATATAAGTACTACAGTTTTTCCATCGTATAAAACGAATAACTGCAAACATTGCGAAAGTAATGGGCATTTCTACGTTCCGGGCAACCTAGGCGTCACTCTAGTGCGTTGCTCCACCACATCTAATAGCTACGGCCATAGACGTCAACGACAGAAGCATAAAATACAATACAGATGCAACAGCTTTTCCATCGTATAAAACGAATAATTGCAAACATTGCGAAAGTAATGGTCATTTCTACGTTCCGGGCAACCTAGGCGTCACTCTAGTGCGTTGCTCCACCACATCTAATAGCTACGGCCATAGACGTCAACGACAGAAGCATAAAATACAATACAGATGCAACAGCTTTTCCATCGTATAAAACGAACAATTGCAACCAGTGTGAAAGTTATTGTCCTTTCTACTTTCCGCGAAACCTAGGCTTCACTCTAGGGCGTTGCTCCACCAGATCGAATAGTTAGTGCCTTAGAAGTCAACGCCAGAAGCATAAAATACAATATAAATACAACAGTGTTTCCATCGTATAAAACGAATAAATGCTACCAGTGTAAAAGTTATGGTCAGTTCTACATTCCGGGCAACCTAGGCCTCACTCTAGGTCGTTTTTCCACCAGATCGAATTGTTAGGGCCTAAGAAGTCAACATCAGAAGCATATGATACAATATAAATATAACAGTTTTTCCATCGTATCGAACGAATAATTGCAACCAGTGTGAAAGTTAACGTCATTTCTACTTTCCGGGCAACCTAGGCTTCACCGTCGGGCGTTGCTCCAACAGGTTGAATAGTTAGGACCTTAAAAGTCAATGCCCGAAGCATAAAATGCAATAAAAATACAACAGCTTTTCCATCATATAACAGGAATAATTGCAACCACTTTGAAAGTGATGATCATTTCTACGTTCCGGGCAACCTAGGCTTCACTCTAGGGCGTTGCTCCACCAGATCGAACAGTTAGAGCCTTAGAAGTCAGCGCCAGAAGCATCAAATGCAATATAAATAAAACAGTTTTTCCATCGTATAAAACGAATAATTGCTACCAGTGTGGAAGTGATGGTCATTTCTACGTTCCGTGCTACCTAGGCCTCACTCTAGGTCGTTGTTCCACCAGATCGAATTGTTAGGGCCTAACAAGTCAACGCCAGAAGCATAAGATACAATATAAATATAACAGTTTTTCCATCGTATGGAACGAATAATAGCAACCAGTGTGAAAGTTATGGTCATTTCTACGTTCCGGGCAACCTAGGCTTCACTCTAGGGCGTTGCTCCACCAGATCAAACAGCTAGGGCCTTAGAAGTCAACGCCCGAAGCATAAAATACAAAGTAAATAGAACAGTTTTTCCATTGTGAAAACGAATAATTGCTACCAGTGTAAAAGTTATGGTCAGTTCTACGTTCCGGGCAACCTAGGCCTCACTCTAGGTCGTTTTTCCACCAGATCGAATTGATAGGGCCTAAGAAGTCAACGCCAGAAGCATAAGATACAATATAAATATAACGGTTTTTCCATCGTATATAACGAATAATTGCAACCAGTGTGAAAGTTAATGTCATTTCTACTTTCCGGGCAACCTAGGCTTCACCGTCGGGCGTTGCTCCAACAGATCGAATAGTTATGGCTTTAGAAGTCAACGGCCGAAAAATAAAATACAAAATAAATAGAACTGTTTTTCCATCGTATAAAACGAATAATTGCTACCGGTGTGAAAGTTATTTCCATTTCTACGTTCCGGGCAACCTAGGCTCCACCCTAGGGCGTTGTTCCGCCAGATGGAATAGTTAGGGCATAAGAAGTCAACGCCAGAAGCATAAAATACGATATAAGTATTACAGTTTTTCCATCGTATAAAACGAATAATTGCAAACATTGCGAAAGTAATGGTCATTTCTACGTTCCGGGCAACCTAGGCGTCACTCTAGTGCGTTGCTCCACCACATCTAATAGCTACGGCCTTAGACGTCAACGACAGAAGCATAAAATACAATACAGATGCAACAGCTTTTCCATCGTATAGAACGAACAATTGCAACCAGTGTGAAAGTTATTGTCCTTTCTACTTTCCGCGAAACCTAGGCTTCACTCTAGGGCGTCGCTCCACCATATCGAATAGTTAGTGCCTTAGAAGTCAACGCCAGAAGCATAAAATACAATATAAATCCAACAGTTTTTCCGTCGCATAAAACGAATAAATGCTACCAGTGTATAAGTTATGGTCAGTTCTACGTTCCGGGCAACCTAGGCCTCACTCTAGGTCGTTCTTCCACCAGATCGAATTGTTAGGGCCTAAGAAGTCAACATCAGAAGCATAAGATACAATATAAATATAACAGTTTTTCCATCGTATCGAACGAATAATTGCAACCAGTGTGAAAGTTAACGTCATTTCTACTTTCCGAGCAACCTAGGCTTCACTCTAGGGCGTTGATACACCGGATAGCATAGTTAGGGCCTTAGAAGTCAACGCCAGAAGCATAAAATTCAATAAAGATGCAACAGTTTTTCCATCGTATAACAGGAGTCACTGCAAACAGTGTGAAAGTACTGGTCATTTCTACGTTCCGGGTAACCGAGGCTTCACTCTAGGGCGTTGCTCTACCAGATCGAACAGTTAGGGCCTAAGAAGGCAACGCCAGAAGCATAATATACAATATAAATGCAACAGTTTTTCCATCGCATAAAACGAATAATAGCAACCAGTGTGAAAGTTATGGTCATTTCTCCGTTCCCGGCAACCTAGGCTTCACCCCAGGGCGTTGTACCACCAGATCGAATAGTTAGGGCCTAAGAAGTGAACGCCAGCAGCATAAAATACAATATAAATACAACAGTTTTTCCATCATATAAAACGAATAATTGCAACCAGTATGACAGTTATGGTCCTTTCTGCGTTCCGGGCAACCTAGGCTTCACTCTATGGCGTCCTTCCACTACATCGAATAGCTACGGCCTCAGAAGTCAACGCCTGAAGCATAAAATACAATAAAAATACAACAGTCTTTCCTTCCTATAACAGGAATAATTGCAACCCGTGTGAAAGTGATGGTCATTTGTATGTTCCAGGCAACCTAGGCTTCACTCTAGGGCGTTGCTCCACCAGATCGAATAGTTAGGGCCTTAGAAGTCAACGCCAGAAGCATAAAATACAATATAAGTATAACAGTTTTTCCATCGTATAAAATGTACAATTGCAAACATTGCGAAAGTAATGGTCATTCCACGTTCCGGGCAACCTAGGCGTCACTCTAGTGCGTTGCTCCACCACATCGAATAGCTACGGCCTTAGAAGTCAACGAGAGAAGCATAAAATACAGTATGAATACAACAGTTTTTCCATCGTATAAAATGAATAATTGCAACCAGTGTGAAAGTAATGGTCATTTCTACGATCCGGGCAACCTAGGCTTCACTCTAGGGCATTGCTCCACCATATCGAATAGCTAGGGACTTAGAATTAAACGCCAGAAGCACAAAATACAATAAAGATACAACCGTTTTTCCATTGTATAACAGGAATAATTGCAACCAGTATGAAAGTTATGGTCATTTCTACGTTCCGGGCAACCTAGGCCTCACTCTAGGGCGTTGCTCCAACAGATTGAATAGTTAGGGACTTAGAAGACAATGCCCGAAGCACAAAATGCAATAAAAATAAAACAGCTTTTCCATCGTATAAAACGAATAATTGCAACCAGTATGAAAGGTAACGTCATTTCTACTTTCCGGGCAACCTAGGCTTGACCCTAGGGCGTTGCTCCAACAGATTGAATCGTTAGGGCCTTGGAAGTCAACGCCGAAAGCATAAAATGCAATAAAACTACATCAGTTTTTCCATCGTATAAAAGGATTAATTGCAACCAGTTTGAAGGTGATGGTCATTTCTTCGTACCGGGCAATCTAGGCTTCACTCTAGTTCGTTGCACCTCCAGTCCAATCAGTTAGGGCCTTAGAAGTCGACGCCCGCAGAGTAAAATGCAAAATAAATGGAACAGTTTTTCCATTGTATAAAACGAATAAATGCAAGCAGTGTAAAAGTTATGGTCATTTCTACGTTCCGGGCAACCTAGGCTTCACCCTAGGGCGTTGTTCCACCAGACCGAGTAGTTAGGGCCTAAGAAGTGAACGCCAGAAGCATAAAATACAACATAAATACAACAGTTTTTCCATTATATAAAACGAATAATTGCAACCAGTATGAAAGTGATGGTCATTTCTACGTACCGGGCAACCTAGGCTTCGCTCTAGGGCGTTGCTCCACCAGATCAAACAGTTAGGGCCTAAGAAGTGAACGCCAGAAGCATAAAATACGATACAAATACAACAGTTTTTCCATCGTAAAAAACGAATAATTGCAACCAGTATGAAAGTGATGGTCATTTCTACGTTCCGGGCAACCTAGGCCTCACTCTAGGGCGTTGCACCAACAGATTTAATAGTTAGGGCCTTAGAAGTCAATGCCCGAAGCATAAAATGCAATAAAAATACTACAGTTTTTCCACCGTATAGCAGGAATAATTTGTAACCAGTGTGATAGTAGTGGTCATTTCTACGTTCCGGGTAACACAGGTTTCACTCTAGGGCGTTGCTCCACCAGATCGAATAGCTGGGGACTTAGAATTCAAAGCCATAAGAATAAAATACAATATAAGTACAACAGTTTTTCCACCGTCTAAAACGAATAGTAGCAACCAGTGTGAAAGTTATGGTCATTTCTACGTTCCGGGCAACATAGGCTTCACTCTAGGGCGATGCTCCACCAGATCAAACAGTTAGGGCCTTAGAAGTCTACGCCCCAAGCATTATATACAAAACAAATAAAACAGCTTTCCATTGTATAAAACGAATAATTGCTACAAGTGTAAAAGTTATGGTCATTTCTACGTTCCGGGCAACCTAGGCTTCACCCTAGGGCGTTGTTCCACCAGATCGAACAGTTAGGGCCTAAGAAGTGAACGCCAGAAGCATAAAATACGATACAAATACAACAGTTTTTCCATCGTAAAAAACGAATAATTGCAACCAGTATGAAACTTATGGTCATTTCTACGTTCCGGGCAACCTAGGCTTCACTGTACGGCGTTCTTCCACCACATCGAATAGCTACGGCCTCAGAAGTCAACGCCTGAAGTATAAAATACAATAAAAATACAACAGTCTTTCCATCCTAGAACAGGAATAGTTGCAACCCGTGTGAAAGTGATGGTCATTTCTACGTTCCAGGCAACCTATGCTTCACTCTATGGCGTTGTTCCACAAGATCGAATAGTTAGGGCCTAAGAAGGCAACGCCAGAAGCATAAAATACAAAATAAATAGAACAGTTTTTTCCATCGTATAAAACGAATAGTTGCTACCGGTGTGAAAGTTATGGTCATTTCTACGTTCTGGGCAACCTAGGCTTCACTCTAGGGCGTTGCTCCACCAGATCGAATATTTGGGGCCTTAGAAGTCAATGCCAGGAGCATAAAATACAATAAAGAAGCAACAGTTTTTCCATCGTATAACAGGAATAATTGCAACCAGTGTGAAGGTAATGGTATGTTCTACGTCCCGGGCAACCTATGCTTCTCTCTAGGGCGGTGCTCTACCAGATTAAATAGTTAGGGCGTAAGAAGTCAACGCCAGAAGCATAAAATACAATATAAATACAACAGCTTTTCCATGGTATATAATGTATATTTGCAAACAGTGTGAAAGTAATGGTCATTTCCATGTTCCGGGCAACCCAGGCTTCACCCTAGGGCGTTGCACCAACAGATTTAATAGTTAGGGCCTTAGAAGTCAATGCCCGAAGCATAAAATGCAATAAAAATACTACAGTTTTTCCACCGTATAGCAGGAATAATTTGTAACCAGTGTGATAGTAGTGGTCATTTCTACGTTCCAGGTAACATAGGTTTCACTCTAGGGCGTTGCTCCACCAGATCGAATAGCAAGGGACTTAGAATTCAAAGCCATAAGAATAAAATACAATATAAGTACAACAGTCTTTCCACCGTCTAAAACGAATAATAGCAACCAGTGTGAAAGTTATGGTCATTTCTACGTTCCGGGCAACATAGGCTTCACTCTAGGGCGATGCTCCACCAGATCAAACAGTTAGGGCCTTAGAAGTCTACGCCCCAAGCATTATATACAAAACAAATAAAACAGTTTTTCCATTGTATAAAACGAATAATTACTACAAGTGTAAAAGTTATGGTCATTTATACGTTCCGGGCGACCTAGGCTTCACCCTAGGGCGTTGTTCCACCAGATCGAACAGTTAGGGCCTAAGAAGTGAACGCCAGAAGCATAAAATACGATATAAATACAACAGTTTTTCCATCGTATAAAACGAATAATTGCAACCAGTATGAAACTTATGGTCATTTCTACGTTCCGGGCAACCTAGGCTTCACTGTACGGCGTTCTTCCCCCACATCGAATAGCTACGGCCTCAGAAGTCAACGCCTGAAGTATAAAATACAATAAGGATGCAACAGTTTTTCCATCGTATAACAGGAATAACTGCAAACAGTATGAAAGTACTGGTAATTTCTACGTTCCGGGTAACCTAGGTTTCACTCTAGGGCGTTGCCCCACCAGATCGAATAGCTAGGGACTTAGAATTCAACGCCATAAGAATAAAATACAATATAAGTACAACAGTTTTTCCATCGTATAACACGGGTAATTGCAACCCGTGTGAAGGTTATGGTCATTTCAACGTTCCGGGCAATCTAGGCTTCACTCTAGGGCGTTGCTCCACCAGATCAATCAGTTAGGGGCTTAGATGTCAACGCCCGAAGCATAAAATGCAAACTAAGTAGAACAGTTTTTCCATTGTATAAAACGAATAATTGCTACCAGTGTAAAACTTATTGTCATTTCTACGTTCCGGGCAACCTAGGCTTCACCCTAGGGCGTTCTTCCACCAGATCGAATAGTTAGGGCCTAAGAAGTGAACGCCAGAAGCTTAAAATTCAATATAAATACAACAGTTTTTCCGTCATATAAAACGAATAATTGCAACCAGTATTAAAGTTATGGTCATTTCTACTTTCCGGGCAACCTAGGCTTCACGATAGGGCGTTGCTCCAACAGATTGAATAGTTAGGGCCTTAGAAGTCAACGCCAGAAGCATAAAACACAATATAAATGTAACTGTTTTTCCATCGTATAAAACGAATAATAGCAATCAGTGTGAAAGTTATGTTCATTTCTACGTTCCAGGCAACCTAGGCTTCACTCTAGGGCGTTGCACCAACAGATTGAATAGTTAGGGCCTTTGAAGTCAACGCGCGAAGCATAAAATACAAAATAAATAGAACAGTTTTTCCATCGTATAAAACGAATAGTTGCTACCGGTGTGAAAGTTCTGGTCATTTCTACGTTCCGGGCAACCTAGGCTTCACTCTGGGGCGTTGCTCGACCGGATCGAATAGTTAGGACCTTAGAAGTCAACGCCCGAAGCATAAAATACAACATAAATAGAACAGTTTTTCCATTGTATAAAACGAATAATTGCTACCAGTGTGAAAGTTATGTTCATTT
The DNA here is from genome assembly GCF_051401765.1 of Calliopsis andreniformis. Classification (NCBI taxonomy): domain Eukaryota; kingdom Metazoa; phylum Arthropoda; class Insecta; order Hymenoptera; family Andrenidae; genus Calliopsis; species Calliopsis andreniformis. The sequence goes on along the minus strand of NW_027480436.1, from coordinate 4,107,634 downwards.
CTACGTTCCTGACAGCCAAGGCTTCACTCTAGGGCGTTGCTCCACCAGATCGAATAGTTAGTGCCCTAGAAGTCAACGCCAGAAGCATAAAATACAATATAAATATAACAGTTTTTCCATCGTACAAAACGAATAATTGCAACAAGTATGAAAGTTGTGGTTATTTCTACTTTCCGGGCAACCTAGGCTTCACACTAGGGCGTTGCTCCACCAGATCGAACACTTAGGGCCTAAGAAGTCAACGCCAGTAGCATAAAGTACAATATACATATAACAGTTTTTCCATCGTATAAAACGAATAATAGCAACCAGTGTGAAAGTTCTGGTCATTTCTACGTTCCGGGCAACCTAGGCTTCACTCTAGGGCGTTGCTCCACCAGATCGAATAGTTAGGGCCTTAGAAGTCAACGCCCGAAGCATAAAATACAAAATAAATAGAACAGTTTTTCCATCGTATAAAACGAATAATTGCTACCGGTGTGAAAGTTATGGTCATTTCTACGTTCCGGGCCACCTAGGCTTCACTCTAGTGCGTTGCTCCACCACATCGAATAGCTACGGCCTTAGAAGTCAACGAGAGAAGCATAAAATACAGTATAAATACAACAGTTTTTCCATTGTATAGCATTACTAATTGCAACCAGTGCGAAAGTAACGATAATTTCGACGTTTCGGGCATCCTAGACTTAACTGTGAGGCATTACTCCACCAGATCGAGTAGTTAGGACCTAAGAAGTCAACGCCAGGAGCATAAAATACAATATAAATATAACAGTTTTTCCATCGTATAAAACGAATAATAGCAACCAGTGTGAAAGTTCTGGTCATTTCTACGTTCCGGGCAACCTAGGCTTCACTCTAGGGCGTTGCTCCTCCAGATCGAATAGTTAGGGCCTTAGAAGTCAACGCCCGAATCATAAAATACGATACAAAATACAACAGCTTTTCCATCGTATAAAACGAATAATTGGGATCAGTGTGAAAGTTATGGTCATTTCTACATTCCGAGCAACCTAGGTTTCACTCTAGGGCGTTGCTCCACCAGATCGAATAGCTAGGGACTTGGAATTCAACGCTAGAAGAATAAAATACAATATAAGTACAACAGTTTTTCCATTGTATAAAATGAATAATTGCAAACATTGTGAAATTAATGGTCATTTCTACGTTCCGGGCAACCTGGGCGCCACTGTAGGGAGTTGCTCCACCACAGCTAATAGCTACGGCCTTAGAAGTCAACGCCAGAAGCATAAAATACAATAAAAATACAACAGTTTTTCCATCGTATAAAACGAATAATTGCAATCAGTATGAAAGTTATGGTCATTTCTACTTTCCGGGCAGCCTAGGCTTCACCCTAGGGCGTTGTTCCAACAGATTCAATAGTTAGGGCCTTAGAAGTCAACGCCCGAAGCATGAAATACAACGTAAATAGAACAGTTTTTCCATCGTATAAAACGAATAATTGCTATCAGTGTGAAAGTTATGGTAATTTCTACGTTCCGGGCAACATAGGCTTCACTCTAGGGTGTCGCTCCGCCAGATCGAATAGTTAGGGCCTAAGATGTCAACGCCAGAAGCATAAAACACAATATAAGTATAACAGCTTTTCCATCGTATAAAACGAATAATTGCAACAAGTATGAAAGTTGTGGTTATTTCTACTTTCCGGGCAACCTAGGCTTCACCCTAGGGCGTTGCTCCAACAGATTGAATAGTTAGGGCCTTAGAAGTCAACGCCCGAAGCACAAAATACAAAATAAATAGAACAGTTTTTCCATCGTATAAAACGAATAATTGCTACCGGTGTGAAAGTTATGGTCATTTCTACGTTCCGGGAAACACAGGCTGCACCCTAGGGCGTTGTTCCACCAGATGGAGTAGTTAGGGCATAAGAAGTCAACGCCAGAAGCATAAAATACGGTATAAATACAACAGCTTTTCCGTCGTATAAAACAAATAATTGCAACCAGTATGAAAGGTATGGTCATTTCTACTTTCCGGGCAACCTAGGCTTCACCCTAGGGCGTTGATCCAACAGATTGAACAGTTAGGCCCTTAGAAGTCAACGCCCGAAGCATAAAATACAAAATAAATAGAGCAGTTTTTCCATCGTATAAAACTAATAATTGCAACCAGTGTGAAAGTTCTGGTCATTTCTACGTTCCGGGCAACCTAGGCTTCACTCTGGGGCGTTGCTCCACCAGATCGAATAGTTAGGGCCTTAGAAGTCAACGCCCGAAGCATAAAATACAAAATAAATAGAACAGTTTTTCCATTGTATAAAACGAATAATTGCTACCAGTGTGAAAGTTATGTTCATTTCTACGTTCCGGGCAACCTAGGCTTCACTCTGGGGCGTTGCTCCACCAGATCGAATAGTTAGGGCCTTAGAAGTCAACGCCCGAAGCATGAAATACAACATAAATAGAACAGTTTTTCCATCGTATAAAACGAATAATTGCTATCAGTGTGAAAGTTATGGTAATTTTTACGTTCCGGGCAACATAGGCTTCACTCTAGGGCGATGCTCCACCACATGGAATAGCTACGGCCTTAGAAGTCAACGAGAGAAGCATAAAATACACTAAATATACAAGAGCTTTTTCCGACGTATAACAGGAATAATTGCAACCAGTGTGAAAGTGATGGTCATTTCTACGTTCCGGGCAACCTAGGCTTCACTCTAGGGCGTTGTTCCACCAGATAGAGAAGTTAGGGCCTAAGAAGTCAACGCCAGAAGCATAAAATACCATATAAATATAACAGTTTTTCCATCGTATAAAACGAATAATTGCTACCGGTGTGCAAGTTATGGTCATTTCTACGTTCCGGGCAACCTAGGCTTCACTCTAGTGCGTTGCTCCACCACATCGAATAGATACGGCCTTAGAAGTCAACGAGAGAAGCATAAAATACAGTATGAATACAACAGTTTTTCCATTGTATAGCATTACTAATTGCAACCAGTGCGAATGTAACGATAATTTCGACGTTTCGGGCATCCTAGACTTAACTGTGAGGCATTACTCCACCAGATCGAGTAGTTAGGACCTAAGAAGTCAACGCCAGAAGCATAAAATACAATATAAATATAACAGTTTTTCCATAGTATAAAACGAATAATAGCAACCAGTGTGAAAGTTCTGGTCATTTCTACGTTCCGGGCAACCTAGGCTTCACTCTAGGGCGTTGCTCCTGCAGATCGAATAGCTAGGGCCTTAGAAGTCAACGCCCGAATCATAAAATACGATACAAAATACAACAGCTTTTCCATCGTATAAAACGAATAATTGGGATCAGTGTGAAAGTTATGGTCATTTCTACATTCCGAGCAACCTAGGTTTCACTCTAGGGCGTTGCTCCACCAGATCGAATACCTAGGGACTTGGAATTCAACGCTAGAAGAATAAAATACAATATAAGTACAATAGTTTTTCCGTTGTATAAAATGAATAATTGCAAACATTGTGAAATTAATGGTCATTTCTACGTTCCGGGCAACCTAGGCGTCACTGTAGGGAGTTGCTCCACCACAGCTAATAGCTACGGCCTTAGAAGTCAACGCCAGAAGCATAAAATACAATATAAATACAACAGTTTTTCCATCGTATAAAACGAATAATTGCTATCAGTGTGAAAGTTATGGTAATTTCTACGTTCCGGGCAACCTAGGTTTCACTCTAGGGCGTTGCTCCACCAGATCGCATAGCTAGGGACTTAGAATACAGCGCCATAAGAATAAAATACAATATAAGTACAAGAGTTTTTCCATCGTATAAAATGAATAATTGGAAACATTGTGAAAGTTATGTTCATTTCTACGTTTCTGACAACCTAGGCTTCACTGTAGGGTGTTTCTCCACCATATCGAATAGGTAGGGCCATATAAGTCAACGCCAGAAGCATAAAATACAATATAAATATAACAGTTTTTCCATCGTATAAAACGAATAATAGCAACCAGTGTGAAAGTCCTTGTCATTTCTACGTTCCGGGCAACCTAGGCTTCACTCTAGGGCGTTTCTCCACCAGATCGAATAGTTAGGGCCTTAGAAGTCAACGCCCGAAGCATAAAGTACAGAATAAGTGGAACAGTTTTTCCATTGTATAAAACGAATAATTGCTACCACTGTGAAAGTTATGTTCTTTTCTTACGTTTCGGGCAACCTAGGCTTCACTGTAGTGTGTTGCTCCACCAAATCGAATAGATAGGGCCATGGAAGTCAACGGCCGAAGCATAAAATACAATAAATATACAAGAGTTTTTCCATCGTATAACAGGAATAATTGCAACCAGTTTGAAAGTGATGGTCATTTCTACGTTCTGGGCAACCTAGGCTTCACTCTAGGGCGTCGTTCCGCCAGATCGAATAGTTAGGACCTAAGATGTCAACGCCAGAAGCATAAAACACAATATAAATATAACAGCTTTTCCATCGTATAAAACGAATAATTGCAACAAGTATGAAAGTTGTGGTTATTTCTACTTTCCGGGCAACCTAGGCGTCACCCTAGGGCGTTGCTCCAACAGATTGAATAGTTAGGGCCTTAGAAGTCAACGCCCGAAGCATAAAATACAAAATAAATAGAACAGTTTTTCCATCGTATAGAACGAATAATTGCTACCGGTGTGAAAGTTATGGTCATTTCTACGTTGCGGGAAACACAGGCTGCACCCTAGGGCGTTGTTCCACCAGATTGAGTAGTTAGGGCATAAGAAGTCAACGCCAGAAACATAAAATACGGTATAAATACAACAGCTTTTCCGTCGTATAAAACAAATAATTGCAACCAGTATGAAAGGTATGGTCATTTCTACTTTCCGGGCAACCTAGGCTTCACCCTAGGGCGTTCATCCAACAGATTGAATAGTTAGGCCCTTCGAAGTCAACGCCCGAAGCATAAAACACAATATAAATAGAGCAGTTTTTCCATTGTATTGAACGAATAATTGCTACCAGTGTGAAAGTGATGGTCATTTCTACGTTCCGGGCGACCTACGCTTCACTCTAGGGCGTTGTTCCACCAGATCGAAAAGTTAGGGCCTAAGAAGTCAACGCCAGAAGCATAAAATACAATATAAATATAACAGTTTTTCCATCGTATAAAACGAATAATAGCAACCAGTGTGAAAGTTCTGGTCATTTCTACGTTCGGGGCATCCTAGGCTTCACTCTAGGGCGTTGCTCCACCAGATCGAATAGTTAGGGCCTTAGAAGTCAACGCCAGAAGCATAAAATACAATATAAATATAACAGTTTTTCCATTGTATAAAACGAATAATTGCTACCAGTGTGAAAGTTATGGTCATTTCTACGTTCCGCGCAACATAGGCTTCACTCTTGGACGTTGCCCCACCAGATCGAATAGCTAGGACCTTAGAAGTCGAAGCCAGAAACAGAAAATACAACAAGAATGCAACAGTTTTTCCATCGTATAGCATGAATAATTGCAACCAGTGTGAAAGTAATGATCATTTCGGAGATTCGGGCATCCTAGTCTTAACTGTGAGGCATTACTCCACCAGATCGAGTAGTTAGGGCCTAAGAAGTCAACGCCAGAAGCATAAAATGCAATATTAATACAACAGCTTTTCCATCGTATAAAACGAATAGTAGCAACCAGTGTGAAAGTTATGGTCATTTCTACGTTCCGGGCAACCTAGGCCTCACTCTAGGGCGTTGCACCAACAGACCGAATAGTTAGGGCCTTAGAAGTCAACGCCCGAAGCATAAACTACAAAATAAATAGAACAGTTTTTCCATTGTATAAAACGAATAATTGCTACCAGGGTGAAAGTTATGTTCATTTCTACGTTCTGGGCAACCTAGGCTTGACTGTAGGGTGTTGCTCCACCAGATCGAATAGGTAGGGCCATAGAAGTCAACGCCCGAAGCATAAAATACACTAAATATACAAGAGCTTTTCCGTCGTATAACAGGAATAATTGCAACCAGTGTGAAAGTGATGGTCATTTCTACGTTCCGGGCAACCTAGGCTTCACTCTAGGGCGTTGTTCCACCAGATCGAGAAGTAAGGGCCTAAGAAGTCAACGCCAGAAGCATAAAGTACCATATAAATATAACAGTTTTTCCATCGTATAAAACGAATAATAGCAACCAGTGTGAAAGTTCTGGTCATTTCTACGTTCCGGGCAACCTAGGCTTCACTCTAGGGCGTTGCTCCACCAGATGGAATAGTTAGGGCCTTAGAAGTCAACGCCCGAAGCATAAAATACAAAATAAATAGAACAGTTTTTCCTTTGTATAAAACGAATAATTGCTACCAGTGTGAAAGTTATGTTCATTTCTACGTTCTGCGCAACCTAGGCTTCACTGTAGGGTGTTGCTCCACCAGATCGAATAGGTAGGGCCATAGAAGTCAACGCCCGAAGCATAAAATACAATAAATATACAAGAGTTTTTCCATCGTATAACAGGAATAAATGCAACCAGTGTGAAAGTTTTGGTCATTTCTTCGTTCTGGGCAACCTAGGCTTCACTCTAGGGCGTTGCTCCACCAGATCGAATAGTGAGGGCCTTAGAAGTCAACGCCCGAAGCATAAAATACGATACAAAATACAACAGCTTTTCCATCGTACAAAACGAATAATTGGGACCAGTGTGAAAGTTATGGTCATTTCTACATTACGAGCAACCTAGTTTTCAATCTAGGGCGTTGCTCCACCAGATCCAATAGCTAGCGACTTGGAATTCAACGCCAGAAGAATAAAATACAATATAAGTACAACAGTTTTTCCATTGTATAAAATGAATAATTGCAAACATTGTGAAATTAATGGTCATTTCTACGTTCCGGGCAACCTAGGCGTCACTGTAGGGCGTTGCTCCACCACAGCTAATAGCTACGGCCTCAGAAGTCAACGCCAGAAGCATAAAATACAATATAAATACAACAGCTTTTCCATCGTATAAAATGAATAATTGCAAACAGTGTGAAAGTAATGGTCATTTCTACGTTCCGGGCAACCTAGGCTTCACTCTAAGGCGTTGCTCCACCAGATCGAATAGCTATGGACTTAGAATTCAACGCCAGAAGCATAAAATACAATAAAAATACAACAGTTTTTCCATCGTATAAAACGAATAATTGCAACCAGTATGAAAGTTATGGTCACTTCTACTTTCCGGGCAGCCTAGGCTTCACCCTAGGGCGTTGTTCCAACAGATTGAATAGTTAGGGCCTTAGAAGTCAACGCCCGAAGCATGAAATACAACATAAATAGAACAGTTTTTCCATCGTATAAAACGAATAATTGCTATCAGTGTTAAAGTTATGGTAATTTCTACGTTCCGGGCAACCTAGGTTTCACTCTAGGGCGTTGCTCCACCAGATCGCATAGCTAGGGACTTAGACTACAGCGCCATAAGAATAAAATACAATATAAGTACAAGAGTTTTTCCATCGTATAAAATGAATAATTGTAAACATTGTGAAAGTAATGGTCATCTCTACGTTCCGGACCACCTAGGCTTGACTGTAGAGTGTTACTCCACCAGATCGAATAGGTAGGGCCATAGAAGTCAACGCCCGAATCTTAAAATACGAAATAGGTAGAACAGTTTTTCCATTGTATAAAACGAATAATTGCTACCAGGGTGAAAGTTATGTTCATTTCTACGTTCTGGGCAACCTAGCCTTGACTGTAGGGTGTTGCTCCACCAGATCGAATAGGTAGGGCCATAGAAGTCAACGCCCGAAGCATAAAATACACTAAATATACAAGAGCTTTTCCGTCGTATAACTGTAATAATTGCAACCAGTGTGAAAGTGATGGTCATTTCTACGTTCCGGGCAACCTAGGCTTCACTCTAGGGCGTTCTTCCACCAGATCGAGAAGTTAGGGCCTAAGAAGTCAACGCCAGAAGCATAAAATACCATATAAATATAACAGTTTTTCCATCGTATAAAACGAATAATAGCAACCAGTGTGAAAGTTCTGGTCATTTCTACGTTCCGGGCAACCTAGGCTTCACTCTAGGGCGTTGCTCCACCAGATCGAATAGTTAGGGCCTTAGAAGTCAACGCCCGAAGCATAAAATACAAAATAAATAGAACAGTTTTTCCATTGTATAAAACGAATAATTGCTACCAGTGTGAAAGTTATGTTCATTTCTACGTTCATGACAACCTAGGCTTCACTGTAGGGTGTTGCTCTACCAAATCGACTAGGTAGGGCCATAGAAGTCAACGCCCGAAGCATAAAATACAATAAATATACAAGAGTTTTTCCATCGTATAACAGGAATAATTGCAACCAGTGTGAAAGTGTTGGTCATTTCTACGTTCTGGGCAACCTAGGCTTCACTCTAGGGCGTTGCTCCACCAGCTCGAATAGTGAGGGCCTTAGAAGTCAACGCCCGAAGCATAAAATACGATACAAAATACAACAGCTTTTCCATCGTTCAAAACGAATAATTGGGACCAGTGTGAAAGTTATGGTCATTTCTACATTACGAGCAACCTAGTTTTCAATCTAGGGCGTTGCTCCTCCAGATCCAATAGCTAGCGACTTGGAATTCAACGCCAGAAGAATAAAATACAATATAAGTACAACAGTTTTTCCATTGTATAAAATGAATAATTGCAAACATTGTGAAATTAATGGTCATTTCTACGTTCCGGGCAACCTAGGCGTCACTGTAGGGCGTTGCTCCACCACAGCTAATAGCTACGGCCTCAGAAGTCAACGCCAGAAGCATAAAATACAATATAAATACAACAGCTTTTCCATCGTATAAAATGAATAATTGCAAACAGTGTGAAAGTAATGGTCATTTCTACGTTCCGGGCAACCTAGGCTTCACTCTAAGGCGTTGCTCCACCAGATCGAATAGCTATGGACTTAGAATTCAACGCCAGAAGCATAAAATACAATAAAAATACAACAGTTTTTCCATCGTATAAAACGAATAATTGCAACCCGTATGAAAGTTATGGTCACTTCTACTTTCCGGGCAGCCTAGGCTTCACCCTAGGGCGTTGTTCCAACAGATTCAATAGTTAGGGCCTTAGAAGTCAACGCCCGAAGCATGAAATACAACATAAATAGAACAGTTTTTCCATCGTATAAAACGAATAATTGCTATCAGTGTTAAAGTTATGGTAATTTCTACGTTCCGGGCAACCTAGGTTTCACTCTAGGGCGTTGCTCCACCAGATCGCATAGCTAGGGACTTAGACTACAGCGCCATAAGAATAAAATACAATATAGGTACAAGAGTTTTTCCATCGTATAAAATGAATAATTGTAAACATTGTGAAAGTAATGGTCATCTCTACGTTCCGGACCACCTCGGCTTGACTGTAGAGTGTTACTCCACCAGATCGAATAGGTAGGGCCATAGAAGTCAACGCCCGAATCTTAAAATACGAAATAGGTAGAACAGTTTTTCCATTGTATAAAACGAATAATTGCTACCAGGGTGAAAGTTATGTTCATTTCTACGTTCTGGGCAACCTAGCCTTGACTGTAGGGTGTTGCTCCACCAGATCGAATAGGTAGGGCCATAGAAGTCAACGCCCGAAGCATAAAATACACTAAATATACAAGAGCTTTTCCGTCGTATAACAGGAATAATTGCAACCAGTGTGAAAGTGATGGTCATTTCTACGTTACGGGCAACCTAGGCTTCACTCTAGGGCGTTCTTCCACCAGATCGAGAAGTTAGGGCCTAAGAAGTCAACGCCAGAAGCATAAAATACCATATAAATATAACAGTTTTTCCATCGTATAAAACGAATAATAGCAACCAGTGTGAAAGTTCTGGTCATGTCTACGTTCCGGGCAACCTAGGCTTCACCCTAGGGCGTTGTTCCAACAGATTGAATAGTTAGGGCCTTAGAAGTCAACGCCCGAAGCATAAAATACAAAATAAATAGAACAGTTTTTCCATTGTATAAAACGAATAATTGCTACCAGTGTGAAAGTTATGTTCATTTCTACGTTCATGACAACCTAGGCTTCACTGTAGGGTGTTGCTCCACCAAATCGACTAGGTAGGGCCATAGAAGTCAACGCCCGAAGCATAAAATACAATAAATATACAAGAGTTTTTCCATCGTATAACAGGAATAATTGCAACCAGTGTGAAAGTGTTGGTCATTTCTACGTTCTGGGCAACCTAGGCTTCACTCTAGGGCGTTGCTCCACCAGATCGAATAGTGAGGGCCTTAGAAGTCAACGCCCGAAGCATAAAATACGATACAAAATACAACAGCTTTTCCATCGTACAAAACGAATAATTGGGACCAGTGTGAAAGTTATGGTCATTTCTACATTACGAGCAACCTGGTTTTCAATCTAGGGCGTTGCTCCTCCAGATCCAATAGCTAGCGACTTGGAATTCAACGCCAGAAGAATAAAATACAATATAAGTACAACAGTTTTTCCATTGTATAAAATGAATAATTGCAAACATTGTGAAATGAATGGTCATTTCTACGTTACGGGCAACCTAGGCGTCACTGTAGGGCGTTGCTCCACCACAGCTAATAGCTACGACCTTAGAAGTCAACGCCAGAAGCATAAAATACAATATAAATACAACAGCTTTTCCATCGTATAAAATGAATAATTGCAAACAGTGTGAAGGTAATGGTCATTTCTACGTTCCGGGCAACCTAGGCTTCACTCTAGGGCGTTGCTCCACCAGATCGAATAGCTATGGACTTAGAATTCAACGCCAGAAGCATAAAATACAATAAAAATACAACAGTTTTTCCATCGTATAAGAGGAATAAAAGCAACCAGTGTGAAGGTAATGGTCATTTCTACGTTCTGGGCAACCTACGTTTCACTCTATGGCATTGCTCCACCAGATAGAATAGTTAGGAGCTAAGAAGTCAACGCCAGAAGCATAAAATACAATATAGATACAACAGTTTTTCCATTGTATAAAAAGAGTAATTGCAACCAGTGTGAAAGTTATGGTCATTTCTACGTTCCGCGCAACATAGGCTTCACTCTTGGACGTTGCCCCACCAGATCGAATAGCTAGGACCTTAGAAGTCGTAGCCAGAAACAGAAAATACAACAAGAATGCTACAGTTTTTCCATCGTATAGCATGAATAATTGCAACCAGTGTGAAAGTAATGATCATTTCGGAGATTCGGGCATCCTAGTCTTAACTGTGAGGCATTACTCCACCAGATCGAGTAGTTAGGGCCTAAGAAGTCAACGCCAGAAGCATAAAATGCAATATTAATACAACAGCTTTTCCATCGTATAAAACGAATAGTAGCAACCAGTGTGAAAGTTATGGTCATTTCTACGTTCCGGGCAACCTAGGCCTCACTCTAGGGCGTTGCACCACCAGATCGAATAGTTAGGGCCTTAGAAGTCAACGCCCGAAGCATAAACTACAAAATAAATAGAACAGTTTTTCCATTGTATAAAACGAATAATTGCTACCAGGGTGAAAGTTATGTTCATTTCTACGTTCTGGGCAACCTAGGCTTGACTGTAGGGTGTTGCTCCACCAGATCGAATAGGTAGGGCCATAGAAGTCAACGCCCGAAGCATAAAATCCACTAAATATACAAGAGCTTTTCCGTCGTATAACAGGAATAATTGCAACCAGTGTGAAAGTGATGGTCATTTCTACGTTCCGGGCAACCTAGGCTTCACTCTAGGGCGTTGTTCCACCAGATCGAGAAGTAAGGGCCTAAGAAGTCAACGCCAGAAGCATAAAGTACCATATAAATATAACAGTTTTTCCATCGTATAAAACGAATAATAGCAACCAGTGTGAAAGTTCTGGTCATTTCTACGTTCCGGGCAACCTAGGCTTCACTCTAGGGCGTTGCTCCACCAGATAGAATAGTTAGGGCCTTAGAAGTCAACGCCCGAGGCATAAAATACAAAATAAATAGAACAGTTTTTCCATTGTATAAAACGAATAATTGCTACCAGTGTGAAAGTTATGTTCATTTCTACGTTCTGCGCAACCTAGGCTTCACTGTAGGGTGTTGCTCCACCAGATCGAATAGGTAGGGCCATAGAAGTCAACGCCCGAAGCATAAAATACAATAAATATACAAGGGTTTTTCCATCGTATAACAGGAATAATTGCAACCAGTGTGAAAGTTTTGGTCATTTCTACGTTCTGGGCAACCTAGGCTTCACTCTAGGGCGTTGCTCCACCAGATCGAATAGTGAGGGCCTTAGAAGTCAACGCCCGAAGCATAAAATACGATACAAAATACAACAGCTTTTCCATCGTACAAAACGAATAATTGGACCAGTGTGAAAGTTATGGTCATTTCTACATTACGAGCAACCTAGTTTTCAATCTAGGGCGTTGCTCCACCAGATCCAATAGCTAGCGACTTGGAATTCAACGCCAGAAGAATAAAATACAATATAAGTACAACAGTTTTTCCATTGTATAAAATGAATAATTGCAAACATTGTGAAATTAATGGTCATTTCTACGTTCCGGGCAACCTAGGCGTCACTGTAGGGCGTTGCTCCACCACAGCTAATAGCTACGGCCTTAGAAGTCAACGCCAGAAGCATAAAATACAATATAAATACAACAGCTTTTCCATCGTATAAAATGAATAATTGCAAACAGTGTGAAAGTAATGGTCATTTCTACGTTCCGGGCAACCTAGGCTTCACTCTAGGGCGTTGCTCCACCGGATCGAATAGCTATGGACTTAGAAATCAACGCCAGAAGCATAAAATACAATAAAAATACAACAGTTTTTCCATCGTATAAAACGAATAATTGCAACCAGTATGAAAGTTATGGTCATTTCTACTTTCCGGGCAGCCTAGGCTTCACCCTAGGACGTTGTTCCAACAGATTGAATAGTTAGGGCCTTAGAAGTCAACGCCCGAAGCATGAAATACAACATAAATAGAACAGTTTTTCCATCGTATAAAACGAATAATTGCTATCAGTGTTAAAGTTATGGTAATTTCTACGTTCCGGGCAACCTAGGTTTCACTCTAGGGCGTTGCTCCACCAGATCGCATAGCTAGGGACTTAGACTACAGCGCCATAAGAATAAAATACAATATAAGTACAAGAGTTTTTCCATCGTATAAAATGAATAATTGGAAACATTGTGAAAGTAATGGTCATCTCTACGTTCCGGACCACCTAGGCTTGACTGTAGAGTGTTACTCCACCAGATCGAATAGGTAGGGCCATAGAAGTCAACGCCCGAATCTTAAAATACGAAATAAGTAGAACAGTTTTTCCATTGTATAAAACGAATAATTGCTACCAGGGTGAAAGTTATGTTCATTTCTACGTTCTGGGCAACCTAGCCTTGACTGTAGGGTGTTGCTCCACCAGATCGAATAGGTAGGGCCATAGAAGTCAACGCACGAAGCATAAAATACACTAAATATACAAGATCTTTTCCGTCGTATAACAGGAATAATTGCAACCAGTGTGAAAGTGATGGTCATTTCTACGTTCCGGGCAACCTAGGCTTCACTCTAGGGCTTTGTTCCACCAGATCGAGAAGTAAGGGCCTAAGAAGTCAACGCCAGAAGCATAAAGTACCATATAAATATAACAGTTTTTCCATCGTATAAAACGAATAATAGCAACCAGTGTGAAAGTTCTGGTCATTTCTACGTTCCGGGCAACCTAGGCTTCACTCTAGGGCGTTGCTCCACCAGATAGAATAGTTAGGGCCTAAGAAGTCAACGCCCGAAGCATAAAATACAAAATAAATAGAACAGTTTTTCCATTGTATAAAACGAATAATTGCTACCAGTGTGAAAGTTATGTTCATTTCTACGTTCTGCGCAACCTAGGCTTCACTGTAGGGTGTTGCTCCACCAGATCGAATAGGTAGGGCCATAGAAGTCAACGCCCGAAGCATAAAATACAATAAATATACAAGAGTTTTTCCATCGTATAACAGGAATAATTGCAACCAGTGTGAAAGTTTTGGTCATTTCTACGTTCTGGGCAACCTAGGCTTCACTCTAGGGCGTTGCTCCACCAGATCGAATAGTGAGGGCCTTAGAAGTCAACGCCCGAAGCATAAAATACGATACAAAATACAACAGCTTTTCCATCGTACAAAACGAAAAATTGGGACCAGTGTGAAAGTTATGGTCATTTCTACATTACGAGCAACCTAGTTTTCAATCTAGGGCGTTGCTCCACCAGATCCAATAGCTAGCGACTTGGAATTCAACGCCAGAAGAATAAAATACAATATAAGTACAACAGTCTTTCCATTGTATAAAATGAATAATTGCAAACATTGCAAAATTAATGGTCATTTCTACGTTCCGGGCAACCTAGGCGTCACTGTAGGGCGTTGCTCCGCCACAGCTAATAGCTACGGCCTTAGAAGTCAACGCCAGAAGCATAAAATACTATATAAATACAACTGCTTTTCCATCGTATAAAATGAATAATTGCAAACAGTGTGAAAGTAATGGTCATTTCTACGTTCCGGGCAACCTAGGCTTCACTCTAGGGCGTTGCTCCACCAGATCGAATAGCTATGGACTTAGAATTCAACGCCAGAAGCATAAAATACAATAAAAATACAACCGTTTTTCCATCGTATAAAACGAATAATTGCAACCAGTATGAAAGTTATGGTCATTTCTACTTTCCGGGCAGCCTAGGCTTCACCCTAGGACGTTGTTCCAACAGATTGAATAGTTAGGGCCTTAGAAGTCAACGCCCGAAGCATGAAATACAACATAAATAGAACAGTTTTTCCATCGTATAAAACGAATAATTGCTATCAGTGTTAAAGTTATGGTAATTTCTACGTTCCGGGCAACCTAGGTTTCACTCTAGGTCGTTGCTCCACCAGATCGCATAGCTAGGGACTTAGACTACAGCGCCATAAGAATAAAATACAATATAAGTACAAGAGTTTTTCCATCGTATAAAATGAATAATTGGAAACATTGTGAAAGTAATGGTCATCTCTACGTTCCGGACCACCTAGGCTTGACTGTAGAGTGTTACTCCACCAGATCGAATAGGTAGGGCCATAGAAGTCAACGCCCGAATCTTAAAATACGAAATAAGTAGAACAGTTTTTCCATTGTATAAAACGAATAATTGCTACCAGGGTGAAAGTTATGTTCATTTCTACGTTCTGGGCAACCTAGCCTTGACTGTAGGGTGTTGCTCCACCAGATCGAATAGGTAGGGCCATAGAAGTCAACGCCCGAAGCATAAAATACACTAAATATACAAGAGCTTTTCCGTCGAATAACAGGAATAATTGCAACCAGTGTGAAAGTGATGGTCATTTCTACGTTCCGGGCAACCTAGGCTTCACTCTAGGGCTTTGTTCCACCAGATCGAGAAGTAAGGGCCTAAGAAGTCAACGCCAGAAGCATAAAGTACCATATAAATATAACAGTTTTTCCATCGTATAAAACGAATAATAGCAACCAGTGTGAAAGTTCTGGTCATTTCTACGTTCCGGGCAACCTAGGCTTCACTCTAGGGCGTTGCTCCACCAGATAGAATAGTTAGGGCCTTAGAAGTCAACGCCCGAAGCATAAAATACAAAATAAATAGAACAGTTTTTCCATTGTATAAAACGAATAATTGCTACCAGTGTGAAAGTTATGTTCATTTCTACGTTCTGCGCAACCTAGGCTTCACTGTAGGGTGTTGCTCCACCAGATCGAATAGGTAGGGCCATAGAAGTCAACGCCCGAAGCACAAAATACAATAAATATACAAGAGTTTTTCCATCGTATAACAGGAATAATTGCAACCAGTGAGAAAGTTTTGGTCATTTCTACGTTCTGGGCAACCTAGGCTTCACTCTAGGGCGTTGCTCCACCAGATCGAATAGTGAGGGCCTTAGAAGTCAACGCCCGAAGCATAAAATACGATACAAAATACAACAGCTTTTCCATCGTACAAAACGAATAATTGGGACCAGTGTGAAAGTTATGGCCATTTCTACATTACGAGCAACCTAGTTTTCAATCTAGGGCGTTGCTCCTCCAGATCCAATAGCTAGCGACTTGGAATTCAACGCCAGAAGAATAAAATACAATATAAGTACAACAGTTTTTCCATTGTATAAAATGAATAATTGCAAACATTGTGAAATTAATGGTCATTTCTACGTTCCGGGCAACCTAGGCGTCACTGTAGGGCGTTGCTCCACCACAGCTAATAGCTACGGCCTTAGAAGTCAACGCCAGAAGCATAAAATACAATATAAATACAACAGCTTTTCCATCGTGTAAAATGAATAATTGCAAACAGTGTGAAGGTAATGGTCATTTCTACATTCCGGGCAACCTAGGCTTCACTCTAGGGCGTTGCTCCACCAGATCGAACACTTAGGGCGTTAGAAGTCAACGCCCGAAGCATAAAATACAATATAAATACAACACCTTTTCCAACGTATAAAATGAATAATAGCTAACAGTGTGAAAGTAATGGTCATTTCTACGTTCCGGACAATCTAGGCTTCACTCTAGGGCGTTGCTCCACCACATCGAATAGCTACGGCCTTAGAAGTCAACGCTAGAAGCATAAATTACAATAAAAATGCATCAGTTTTTCCAACGTATAGCATGAATAATTGCAACCGGTGTGAAAGTGATGGTCATTTGTACGTTCCAGGCAACCTAGGCTTCACTCTAGGGCGTTGTTCGACCAGATCGAATTGTTAGGGCCTAAGAAGTCAACGCCCGAAGCATAAAATACAAAATAAATAGAACAGTTTTTCCATGGTATAAAACGAATAATAGCAACCAGTGTGAAAGTTATGGTCATTTCTACGTTCCGGGCAACCTAGGCCTCACTCTAGGGCGTTGCACCACCAGATCGAATAGTTAGGGCCTTAGAAGTCAACGCCCGAAGCATAAACTACAAAATAAATAGAACAGTTTTTCCATCGTATAAAACGAATAATTCCTACCAGTGTGAAAGTTATGGTAATTTCTACGTTCCGGGCAACCTAGGTTTCACTCTAGGGCGTTGCTCCACCAGATCGCATAGCTAGGGACTTGGAATTCAACGCCATAAGAATAAAATACAATATAAGTACAACAGTTTTTCCAACGTATAAAATGAATAATTGGAAACATTGTGAAAGTAATGGTCATTTCTACGTTCAGGGCACCGTAGGCGTCACTCTAGGGCGTTGCTCCACCAGATCGAATAGTTAGGGCCTTAGAAGTCAACGCCAGAGGCGTAAAATACAATAAAGATGCAACAGTTTTTCCATCGTATAAAACGAATAATTGAAACCATAGGAAAAGTAATGGTCATTTCTACGTTCCGGGCAACCTAGGCTTCACCCTAGGGCGCTGCTCCAACAGATCGTATAGTTGGTGCCCTAGAAGTCAGCGCCAGAAGCATAAAATACAATATAAATACAACAGTTTTTCCATCGTATAAAACGAATAATTGCAACAAGTATGAAAGTTATGGTCATTTCTACTTTCCGGGCAACCTAGGCTTCACGCTAGAGCGTTGGCCCAACAGGTTGAATAGTTAGGGCCTAAGAAGTCAACGCCAGGAACATAAAATACGATATAAATACCACAGCCTTTCCCTCGTATAAAACAAATAATTGCAACCAGTGTGAAAGTTATGGTCATTTCTACGTTCCGGGCAACCTAGGCTTCACTCTTGGGCGTTGCTCCACCAGATCGAATAGATAGGGCCTTAGAAGTCAACGCCCGAAACATAAAATACAAAATAAATAGAACAGTTTTTCCATTGTATAAAACGAATAATAGCAACCAGTGTGAAGGTTATGGTCATTTCTAAGTTCCGGGCAACCTAGGCTTCACTCTAGGGCGTTGCTCCACCAGATCGAATAGTTAGGGCCTTAGAAGTCAACGCCAGAGGCGTAAAATACAATAAAGATGCAACAGTTTTTCCATCGTATAAAACGAATAATTGAAACCAGTGGAAAAGTAATGGTCATTTCTACGTTCCGGGCAACCTAGGCTTCACCCTAGGGCGCTGCTCCACCAGATCGAATAGTTAGTGCCCTAGAAGTCAGCGCCAGAAGCATAAAATACAATATAAATACAACAGTTTTTCCATCGTATAAAACGAATAATTGCAACAAGTATGAAAGTTATGGTCATTTCTACTTTCCGGGCAACCTAGGCTTCACCCTAGGGCGTTGTTCCAACAGATTGAATAGTTAGGGCCTTAGAAGTCACCGTACGAAGCATAAAATACAAAATAAATAGAATGGTTTTTCCATTGTATAAAACGAATAATAGCAACCAGTGTGAAAGTTATGGTCATTTCTACGTTCCGGGCAACCTAGGCCTCACTCTAGGGCGTTGCACCACCAGATCGAATAGTTAGGGCCTTAGAAGTCAACGCCCGAAGCATAAACTACAAAATAAATAGAACAGTTTTTCCATCGTATAAAACGAATAATTCCTACCAGTGTGAAAGTTATGGTAATTTCTACGTTCCGGGCAACCTAGGTTTCACTCTAGGGCGTTGCTCCACCAGATCGCATAGCTAGGGACTTGGAATTCAACGCCATAAGAATAAAATACAATATAAGTACAACAGTTTTTCCAACGTATAAAATGAATAATTGGAAACATTGTGAAAGTAATGGTCATTTCTACGTTCAGGGCACCGTAGGCGTCACTCTAGGGCGTTGCTCCACCAGATCGAATAGTTAGGGCCTTAGAAGTCAACGCCAGAGGCGTAAAATACAATAAAGATGCAACAGTTTTTCCATCGTATAAAACGAATAATTGAAACCATAGGAAAAGTAATGGTCATTTCTACGTTCCGGGCAACCTAGGCTTCACCCTAGGGCGCTGCTCCAACAGATCGTATAGTTGGTGCCCTAGAAGTCAGCGCCAGAAGCATAAAATACAATATAAATACAACAGTTTTTCCATCGTATAAAACGAATAATTGCAACAAGTATGAAAGTTATGGTCATTTCTACTTTCCGGGCAACCTAGGCTTCACGCTAGAGCGTTGGCCCAACAGGTTGAATAGTTAGGGCCTAAGAAGTCAACGCCAGGAACATAAAATACGATATAAATACCACAGCCTTTCCCTCGTATAAAACAAATAATTGCAACCAGTGTGAAAGTTATGGTCATTTCTACGTTCCGGGCAACCTAGGCTTCACTCTTGGGCGTTGCTCCACCAGATCGAATAGATAGGGCCTTAGAAGTCAACGCCCGAAACATAAAATACAAAATAAATAGAACAGTTTTTCCATTGTATAAAACGAATAATAGCAACCAGTGTGAAGGTTATGGTCATTTCTAAGTTCCGGGCAACCTAGGCTTCACTCTAGGGCGTTGCTCCACCAGATCGAATAGTTAGGGCCTTAGAAGTCAACGCCAGAGGCGTAAAATACAATAAAGATGCAACAGTTTTTCCATCGTATAAAACGAATAATTGAAACCAGTGGAAAAGTAATGGTCATTTCTACGTTCCGGGCAACCTAGGCTTCACCCTAGGGCGCTGCTCCACCAGATCGAATAGTTAGTGCCCTAGAAGTCAGCGCCAGAAGCATAAAATACAATATAAATACAACAGTTTTTCCATCGTATAAAACGAATAATTGCAACAAGTATGAAAGTTATGGTCATTTCTACTTTCCGGGCAACCTAGGCTTCACCCTAGGGCGTTGTTCCAACAGATTGAATAGTTAGGGCCTTAGAAGTCACCGTACGAAGCATAAAATACAAAATAAATAGAATGGTTTTTCCATTGTATAAAACGAATAATTGCTACCAGTGTGAAAGTTATGTTCATTTCTACATTCCGGGCAACATAGGCTTCACTCTAGTGCGTTGCTCCACTAGATCGAATAGTTAGGGCCTTAGAAGTCAACGCCCGAAGCATAAAATACAAAATAAATAGAACAGTTTTTCCATTGTATAAAACGAATAATTGCTACCAGTGTGAAAGTTATGTTCATTTCTACGTTTCTGACAACTTAGTCTTCACTGTAGGGTGTTGCTCCACCAAATCGAATAGGTAGGGCCATAGAAGTCAACGCCCGAAGCATAAAATACAATAAATATACAAGTGTTTTTCCATCGTATAACAGGAATAATTGCAACCAGTGTGAAAGTCATGGTCATTTCAACGTTCTGGGCAACCTAGGCTTCACTCTAGGGCGTCGTTCCACCAGATCGAATAGTTAGGGCCTAAGAGGTCAACGCCAGAAGCATAAAATACAATATAAATATAACAGTTTTTCCATCGTATAAAACGAATAATTGCAGCAAGGATGAAAGTTGTGGTTATTTCTACGTTCCGGGCAACCTAGGTTTCACTCTATGGCGTTGCTCCACCAGATCGAATAGTGAGGGCCTTAGAAGTAAACGCCCGAAGCATAAAATACGATACAAAATACAACAGCTTTTCCATCGTATAAAACGAATAGTTGGGACCAGTGTGAAAGATATAGTCATTTCAACATTCCGAGCAACCTAGGTTTCACTCTAGGGCGTTGCTCCACGAGATCGAATAGCTAGGGACTTGGAATTCAACGCCAGAAGAATAAAACACAATATAAGTACAACAGTTTTTCCATTGTATAAAATGAATAATTGCAAACATTGTGAAATTAATGGTCATTTCTACGTTCCGGACAATCTAGGCGTCACTGTAGGGCGTTGCTCCCCCACAGCTAATAGCTACGGCCTTAGAAGTCAACGCCAGAAGCATAAAATACAATATCAATACAACAGCTTTTCCATCGTATAAAATGAATAATTGCAAACAGTGTGAAAGTAATGGTCATTTCTACGTTCCGGGCAACCTAGGCTTCACTCTAGGGCGGCGCTCCACCAGATCGAATAGCTATGGACTGAGAATTCAACGCCAGAAGCATAAAATACAATAAAAATACAACAGTTCTTCCATCGTATAACAGGAATAATTGCAACCAGTGTGAAAGTGATGGTCATTTCTACGTTCAGGGCAACCTAGGCTTCACTCTAGGGCGTCGCTCCACCAGATCGAGTAGTTAGGGCCTAAGAAGTCAACGCCAGAAGCATAAAATAGAATATAAATATAACAGTTTTTCCATCGTATAAAACGAATATTTGCAACAAGTATGAAAGTTGTGGTTATTTCTACTTTCCGGGCAACCTAGGCTTCACCCTAGGGTGTTGCTCCAACAGATTGAATAGCTAGCGCCTTAGAAGTCAACGCCCGAAGCATAAAACACAAAATAAGTAGAACAGTTCTTCCATCGTATAAAACTAATAATTGCAACCAGTGTGAAAGTAATGGGCATTTCTACGTTCCGGGCAACCTAGGCTTCACTCTAGGGCGGCGCTCCACCAGATCGAATAGCTATGGACTGAGAATTCAACGCCAGAAGCATAAAATACAATAAAAATACAACAGTTCTTCCATCGTATAACAGGAATAATTGCAACCACTGTGAAAGTGATGGTCATTTCTACGTTCAGGGCAACCTAGGCTTCACTCTAGGGCGTCGCTCCACCAGATCGAATAGATAGGGCCTTAGAAGTCAACGCCAGTAGCATAAAATACAATAAAGATGCAACAGTTTTTCCATCGTATAACAGGAATAATTGCAACCAGTGTGAAGGTAATGGTATGTCCTACGTTCCGAGCAAGCTTGGCTTCACCCTAGGGTGTTGCTGAACCAGATCGAATAGTTAGGGCCTTAGAAGTCAACGCCCGAAACATAAAATACAAAATAAATAGAACAGTTTTTCCATTGTATAAAACGAATAATAGCAACCAGTGTGAAGGTTATGGTCATTTCTAAGTTCCGGGCAACCTAGGCCTCACTCTAAGGCGTTGCACCACCAGATCGAATAGTTAGGGCCTTAGAAGTCATCGCCCGAAGCATAAACTACAAAATAAAGAGAACAGTTTTTCCATTGTATAAAACGAATAATTGCTACCAGTGTGAAAGTTATGGTCATTTCTACGTGCCGGGCAACCTAGGCTTCACTCTAGGGCGTTGCTCCACCAGATCGAATAGTTAGGGCCTTAGAAGTCAACGCCAGAGGCGTAAAATACAATAAAGGTGCAACAGTTTTTCCATCGTATAAAACGCATAATTGAAACCAGTGGAAAAGTAATGGTCATTTCTACGTTCCGAGCAACCTAGGCTTCACCCTAGGGCGCTGCTCCAACAGATCGTATAGTTAGTGCCCTAGAAGTCAGCGCCAGAAGCATAAAATACAATATAAATACAACAGTTTTTCCATCGCATAAAACGAATAATTGCAACAAGTATGAAAGTTATGGTCATTTCTACTTTCCGGGCAACCTAGGCTTCACGCTAGGGTGTTGGCCCAACAGGTTGAATAGTTAGGGCCTAAGAAGTCAACGCCAGGAACATAAAATACGATATAAATACCACAGCCTTTCCCTCGTATAAAACAAATAATTGCAACCAGTGTGAAAGTTATGGTCATTTCTACGTTCAGGGCAACCTAGGCTTCACTCTAGGGCGTTCTTCCACCAGATCGAGAAGTTAGGGCCTAAGAAGTCAACGCCAGAAGCATAAAATACCATATAAATATAACAGTTTTTCCATCGTATAAAACGAATAATAGCAACCAGTGTGAAAGTTCTGGTCATTTCTACGTTCCGGGCAACCTAGGCTTCACTCTAGGGCGTTGCTCCACCAGATCGAATAGTTAGGGCCTTAGAAGTCAACGCCCGAAGCATAAAATACAAAATAAATAGAACAGTTTTTCCATTGTATAAAACGAATAATTGCTACCAGTGTGAAAGTTATGTTCATTTCTACGTTCATGACAACCTAGGCTTCACTGTAGGGTGTTGCTCCACCAAATCGACTAGGTAGGGCCACAGAAGTCAACGCCCGAAGCATAAAATACAATAAATATACAAGAGTTTTTCCATCGTATAACAGGAATAATTGCAACCAGTGTGAAAGTGTTGGTCATTTCTACGTTCTGGGCAACCTAGGCTTCACTCTAGGGCGTTGCTCCACCAGATCGAATAGTGAGGGCCTTAGCAGTCAACGCCCGAAGCATAAAATACGATACAAAGTACAACAGCTATTCCATCGTACAAAACGAATAATTCGGACCAGTGTGAATGTTATGGTCATTTCTACATTACGAGCAACCTAGTTTTCAATCTAGGGCGTTGCTCCTCCAGATCCAATAGCTAGCGACTTGGAATTCAACGCCAGAAGAATAAAATACAATATAAGTACAACAGTTTTTCCATTGTATAAAATGAATAATTGCAAACATTGTGAAATTAATGGTCATTTCTACGTTCCGGGCAACCTAGGCGTTACTGTAGGGCGTTGCTCCACCACAGCTAATAGCTACGGCCTTAGAAGTCAACGCCAGAAGCGTAAAATACAATATAAATACAACAGCTTTTCCATTGTATAAAATGAATAATTGCAAACATTGTGAAATTAATGGTCATTTCTACGTTCCGGGCAACCTAGGCGTCACTGTAGGGCGTTGCTCCACCACAGCTAATAGCTACGGCCTTAGAAGTCAACGCCAGAAGCATAAAATACAATATAAATACAACAGCTTTTCCATCGTATAAAATGAATAATTGCAAACAGTGTGAAAGTAATGGTCATTTCTACGTTCCGGGCAACCTAGGCTTCACTCTAGGGCGTTGCTCCACCAGATCGAATAGCTATGGACTTAGAAATCAACGCCAGAAGCATAAAATACAATAAAAATACAACAGTTTTTCCATCGTATAAAACGAATAATTGCAACCAGTATGAAAGTTATGGTCATTTCTACTTTCCGGGCAGCCTAGGCTTCACCCTAGGGCGTTGTTCCAACAGATTGAATAGTTAGGGCCTTAGAAGTCAACGCCCGAAGCATGAAATACAACATAAATAGAACAGTTTTTCCATCGTATAAAACGAATAATTGCTATCAGTGTTAAAGTTATGGTAATTTCTACGTTCCGGGCAACCTAGGTTTCACTCTAGGGCGTTGCTCCACCAGATCGCATAGCTAGGGACTTAGACTACAGCGCCATAAGAATAAAATACAACATAAGTACAAGAGTTTTTCCATCGTATAAAATGAATAATTGGAAACATTGTGAAAGTAATGGTCATCTCTACGTTCCGGACCACCTAGGCTTGACTGTAGAGTGTTACTCCACCAGATCGAATAGGTAGGGCCATAGAAGTCAACGCCCGAATCTTAAAATACGAAATAAGTAGAACAGTTTTTCCATTGTATAAAACGAATAATTGCTACCAGGGTGAAAGTTATGTTCATTTCTACGTTCTGGGCAACCTAGCCTTGACTGTAGGGTGTTGCTCCACAAGACCGAATAGGTAGGGCCATAGAAGTCAACGCCCGAAGCATAAAATACACTAAATATACAAGAGCTTTTCCGTCGTATAACAGGAATAATTGCAACCAGTGTGAAAGTGATGGTCATTTCTACGTTCCGGGCAACCTAGGCTTCACTCTAGAGCGTTCTTCCACCAGATCGAGAAGTTAGGGCCTAAGAAGTCAACGCCAGAAGCATAAAATACCATATAAATATAACAGTTTTTCCATCGTATAAAACGAATAATAGCAACCAGTGTGAAAGTTCTGGTCATTTCTACGTTCCGGGCAACCTAGGCTTCACTCTAGGGCGTTGCTCCACCAGATCGTATAGTTAGGGCCTTAGAAGTCAACGCCCGAAGCATAAAATACAAAATAAATAGAACAGTTTTTCCATTGTATAAAACGAATAATTGCTACCAGTGTGAAAGTTATGTTCATTTCTACGTTCATGACAACCTAGGCTTCACTGTAGGGTGTTGCTCCACCAAATCGACTAGGTAGGGCCATAGAAGTCAACGCCCGAAGCATAAAATACAATAAATATACAAGAGTTTTTCCATCGTATAACAGGAATAATTGCAACCAGTGTGAAAGTGTTGGTCATTTCTACGTTCTGGAGCAACCTAGGCTTCACTCTAGGGCGTTGCTCCACCAGATCGAATAGTGAGGGCCTTAGAAGTCAACGCCCGAAGCATAAAATACGATACAAAATACAACAGCTTTTCCATCGTACAAAACGAATAATTGGGACCAGTGTGAAAGTTATGGCCATTTCTACATTACGAGCAACCTAGTTTTCAATCTAGGGCGTTGCTCCCCCAGATCCAATAGCTAGCGACTTGGAATTCAACGCCAGAAGAATAAAATACAATATAAGCACAACAGTTTTTCCATTGTATAAAATGAATAATTGCAAACATTGTGAAATTAATGGTCATTTCTACGTTCCGGGCAACCTAGGCGTCACTGTAGGGCGTTGCTCCACCACAGCTAATAGCTACGGCCTTAGAAGTCAACGCCAGAAGCATAAAATACAATATAAATACAACAGCTTTTCCATCGTATAAAATGAATAATTGCAAACAGTGTGAAGGTAATGGTCATTTCTACATTCCGGGCAACCTAGGCTTCACTCTAGGGCGTTGCTCCACCAGATCGAACACTTAGGGCGTTAGAAGTCAACGCCCGAAGTATAAAATACAATATAAATACAACACCTTTTCCAACGTATAAAATGAATAATAGCTAACAGTGTGAAAGTAATGGTCATTTCTACGTTCCGGACAATCTAGGCTTCACTCTAGGGCGTTGCTCCACCACATCGAATAGCTACGGCCTTAGAAGTCAACGCTAGAAGCATAAATTACAATAAAAATGCATCAGTTTTTCCAACGTATAGCATGAATAATTGCAACCGGTGTGAAAGTGATGGTCATTTGTACGTTCCAGGCAACCTAGGCTTCACTCTAGGGCGTTGTTCGACCAGATCGAATTGTTAGGGCCTAAGAAGTCAACGCCCGAAGCATAAAATACAAAATAAATAGAACAGTTTTTCCATGGTATAAAACGAATAATAGCAACCAGTGTGAAAGTTATGGTCATTTCTACGTTCCGGGCAACCTAGGCCTCACTCTAGGGCGTTGCACCACCAGATCGAATAGTTAGGGCCTTAGAAGTCAACGCCCGAAGCATAAACTACAAAATAAATAGAACAGTTTTTCCATCGTATAAAACGAATAATTCCTACCAGTGTGAAAGTTATGGTAATTTCTACGTTCCGGGCAACCTAGGTTTCACTCTAGGGCGTTGCTCCACCAGATCGCATAACTAGGGACTTGGAATTCAACGCCATAAGAATAAAATACAATATAAGTACAACAGTTTTTCCAACGTATAAAATGAATAATTGGAAACATTGTGAAAGTAATGGTCATTTCTACGTTCAGGGCACCGTAGGCGTCACTCTAGGGCGTTGCTCCACCAGATCGAATAGTTAGGGCCTTAGAAGTCAACGCCAGAGGCGTAAAATACAATAAAGATGCAACAGTTTTTCCATCGTATAAAACGAATAATTGAAACCATAGGAAAAGTAATGGTCATTTCTACGTTCCGGGCAACCTAGGCTTCACCCTAGGGCGCTGCTCCAACAGATCGTATAGTTGGTGCCCTAGAAGTCAGCGCCAGAAGCATAAAATACAATATAAATACAACAGTTTTTCCATCGTATAAAACGAATAATTGCAACAAGTATGAAAGTTATGGTCATTTCTACTTTCCGGGCAACCTAGGCTTCACGCTAGAGCGTTGGCCCAACAGGTTGAATAGTTAGGGCCTAAGAAGTCAACGCCAGGAACATAAAATACGATATAAATACCACAGCCTTTCCCTCGTATAAAACAAATAATTGCAACCAGTGTGAAAGTTATGGTCATTTCTACGTTCCGGGCAACCTAGGCTTCACTCTTGGGCGTTGCTCCACCAGATCGAATAGATAGGGCCTTAGAAGTCAACGCCCGAAACATAAAATACAAAATAAATAGAACAGTTTTTCCATTGTATAAAACGAATAATAGCAACCAGTGTGAAGGTTATGGTCATTTCTAAGTTCCGGGCAACCTAGGCTTCACTCTAGGGCGTTGCTCCACCAGATCGAATAGTTAGGGCCCTAGAAGTCAGCGCCAGAAGCATAAAATACAATATAAATACAACAGTTTTTCCATCGTATAAAACGAATAATTGCAACAAGTATGAAAGTTATGGTCATTTCTACTTTCCGGGCAACCTAGGCTTCACCCTAGGGCGTTGTTCCAACAGATTGAATAGTTAGGGCCTTAGAAGTCACCGTACGAAGCATAAAATACAAAATAAATAGAATGGTTTTTCCATTGTATAAAACGAATAATTGCTACCAGTGTGAAAGTTATGTTCATTTCTACATTCCGGGCAACATAGGCTTCACTCTAGTGCGTTGCTCCACTAGATCGAATAGTTAGGGCCTTAGAAGTCAACGCCCGAAGCATAAAATACAAAATAAATAGAACAGTTTTTCCATTGTATAAAACGAATAATTGCTACCAGTGTGAAAGTGATGGTCATTTCTACGTTCCGGGCAACCTAGGCTTCACTATAGGGCGTTGCTCCACCAGATCGAACAGTTAGGGCCTTAGAAGTCAACGCCCGAAGCAGAAAATACAAAATAAATAGAACAGTTTTTCCATTGTATAAAACGAATAATTGCTACCAGTGTGAAAGTTATGTTCATTTCTACGTTTCTGACAACTTAGTCTTCACTGTAGGGTGTTGCTCCACCAAATCGAATAGGTAGGGCCATAGAAGTCAACGCCCGAAGCATAAAATACAATAAATATACAAGTGTTTTTCCATCGTATAACAGGAATAATTGCAACCAGTGTGAAAGTCATGGTCATTTCAACGTTCTGGGCAACCTAGGCTTCACTCTAGGGCGTCGTTCCACCAGATCGAATAGTTAGGGCCTAAGAAGTCAACGCCAGAAGCATAAAATACAATATAAATATAACAGTTTTTCCATCGTATAAAACGAATAATTGCAGCAAGGATGAAAGTTGTGGTTATTTCTACGTTCCGGGCAACCTAGGTTTCACTCTATGGCGTTGCTCCACCAGATCGAATAGTGAGGGCCTTAGAAGTAAACGCCCGAAGCATAAAATACGATACAAAATACAACAGCTTTTCCATCGTATAAAACGAATAGTTGGGACCAGTGTGAAAGTTATAGTCATTTCAACATTCCGAGCAACCTAGGTTTCACTCTAGGGCGTTGCTCCACGAGATCGAATAGCTAGGGACTTGGAATTCAACGCCAGAAGAATAAAACACAATATAAGTACAACAGTTTTTCCATTGTATAAAATGAATAATTGCAAACATTGTGAAATTAATGGTCATTTCTACGTTCCGGACAATCTAGGCGTCACTGTAGGGCGTTGCTCCCCCACAGCTAATAGCTACGGCCTTAGAAGTCAACGCCAGAAGCATAAAATACAATATCAATACAACAGCTTTTCCATCGTATAAAATGAATAATTGCAAACAGTGTGAAAGTAATGGTCATTTCTACGTTCCGGGCAACCTAGGCTTCACTCTAGGGCGGCGCTCCACCAGATCGAATAGCTATGGACTGAGAATTCAACGCCAGAAGCATAAAATACAATAAAAATACAACAGTTCTTCCATCGTATAACAGGAATAATTGCAACCAGTGTGAAAGTGATGGTCATTTCTACGTTCAGGGCAACCTAGGCTTCACTCTAGGGCGTCGCTCCACCAGATCGAGTAGTTAGGGCCTAAGAAGTCAACGCCAGAAGCATAAAATAGAATATAAATATAACAGTTTTTCCATCGTATAAAACGAATATTTGCAACAAGTATGAAAGTTGTGGTTATTTCTACTTTCCGGGCAACCTAGGCTTCACCCTAGGGTGTTGCTCCAATAGATTGAATAGCTAGCGCCTTAGAAGTCAACGCCCGAAGCATAAAACACAAAATAAGTAGAACAGTTCTTCCATCGTATAAAACTAATAATTGCAACCAGTGTGAAAGTAATGGGCATTTCTACGTTCCGGGCAACCTAGGCTTCACTCTAGGGCGGCGCTCCACCAGATCGAATAGCTATGGACTGAGAATTCAACGCCAGAAGCATAAAATACAATAAAAATACAACAGTTCTTCCATCGTATAACAGGAATAATTGCAACCACTGTGAAAGTGATGGTCATTTCTACGTTCAGGGCAACCTAGGCTTCACTCTAGGGCGTCGCTCCACCAGATCGAATAGATAGGGCCTTAGAAGTCAACGCCAGTAGCATAAAATACAATAAAGATGCAACAGTTTTTCCATCGTATAACAGGAATAATTGCAACCAGTGTGAAGGTAATGGTATGTCCTACGTTCCGAGCAAGCTTGGCTTCACCCTAGGGTGTTGCTAAACCAGATCGAATAGTTAGGGCCTTAGAAGTCAACGCCCGAAACATAAAATACAAAATAAATAGAACAGTTTTTCCATTGTATAAAACGAATAATAGCAACCAGTGTGAAGGTTATGGTCATTTCTAAGTTCCGGGCAACCTAGGCCTCACTCTAAGGCGTTGCACCACCAGATCGAATAGTTAGGGCCTTAGAAGTCATCGCCCGAAGCATAAACTACAAAATAAAGAGAACAGTTTTTCCATTGTATAAAACGAATAATTGCTACCAGTGTGAAAGTTATGGTCATTTCTACGTGCCGGGCAACCCAGGCTTCACTCTAGGGCGTTGCTCCACCAGATCGAATAGTTAGGGCCTTAGAAGTCAACGCCAGAGGCGTAAAATACAATAAAGGTGCAACAGTTTTTCCATCGTATAAAACGAATAATTGAAACCAGTGGAAAAGTAATGGTCATTTCTACGTTCCGAGCAACCTAGGCTTCACCATAGGGCGCTGCTCCAACAGATCGTATAGTTAGTGCCCTAGAAGTCAGCGCCAGAAGCATAAAATACAATATAAATACAACAGTTTTTCCATCGCATAAAACGAATAATTGCAACAAGTATGAAAGTTATGGTCATTTCTACTTTCCGGGCAACCTAGGCTTCACGCTAGGGTGTTGGCCCAACAGGTTGAATAGTTAGGGCCTAAGAAGTCAACGCCAGGAACATAAAATACGATATAAATACCACAGCCTTTCCCTCGTATAAAACAAATAATTGCAACCAGTGTGAAAGTTATGGTCATTTCTACGTTCAGGGCAACCTAGGCTTCACTCTTGGGCGTTGCTCCACCAGATCGAATAGATAGGGCCTTAGAAGTCAACGCCAGAAGCATAAAATACAATAAAGATGCAACAGTTTTTCCATCGTATAACAGGAATAATTGCAACCAGTGTGAAGGTAATGGTATGTCCTACGTTCCGAGCAAGCTTGGCTTCACCCTAGGGTGTTGCTAAACCAGATCGAATAGTTAGGGCCTTAGAAGTCAACGCCCGAAACATAAAATACAAAATAAATAGAACAGTTTTTCCATTGTATAAAACGAATAATAGCAACCAGTGTGAAGGTTATGGTCATTTCTAAGTTCCGGGCAACCTAGGCTTCACTCTAGGGCGTTGCTCCACCAGATCGAATAGTTAGGGCCTTAGAAGTCAACGCCAGAGGCGTAAAATACAATAAAGATGCAACAGTTTTTCCATCGTATAAAACGAATAATTGAAACCAGTGGAAAAGTAATGGTCATTTCTACGTTCCGGGCAACCTAGGCTTCACCCTAGGGCGCTGCTCCACCAGATCGAATAGTTAGTGCCCTAGAAGTCAGCGCCAGAAGGATAAAATACAATATAAATACAACAGTTTTTCCATCGTATAAAACGAATAATTGCAACAAGTACGAAAGTTATGGTCATTTCTACTTTCCGGGCAACCTAGGCTTCACCCTAGGGCGTTGCTCCAACAGATTGAATAGATAGGGCCTTAGAAGTCAACGCCCGAAGCATAAAATACAAAATAAGTAGAACAGTTTTTCCATCGTATAAAACTAATAATTGCAACTAGTGTGAAAGTAATGGGCATTTCTACGTTCCGGGCAACCTAGGCTTCACTCTAGGGCGTTGCTCCACCACATCGAATAGCTACGGCCTCAGAAGTCAACGCCAGAAGCATAAAATACAGTATAAATACAACAGCTTTTCCATTGTATAGCATGACTAATTGCAACCAGTGCGAAAGTAACGATCATTTCGACGTTTCGGGCATGCTAGACTTAACTCTAGGGCGTTGTTCCACCAGATCGAAAAGTTAGGGCCTAAGAAGTCAACGCCAGAAGCATAAAATACAATATAAATATAACAGTTTTTCCATCGTATAAAACGGATAATAGCAACCAGTGTAAAAGTTCTGGTCATTTCTACGTTCCCGGCAACCTAGGCTTCACTCTAGGGCGTTGCTCCACCAGATCGAATAGTTAGGGCCTTAGAAGTCAACGCCCGAAGCATAAAATACGAAATAAATAGTACAGTTTTTCCATTGTATAAAACGAATAATTGCTACCAGTGTGAAAGTTATGTTGATTTCTACGTTTCTAACAATCTAGGCTTCACTGCAGGGTGTTGCTCCACCAAATCGAATAGGTAGGGCCATAGAAGTCAACGCCCGAAGCATAAAATACAATAAATATACAAGTGTTTTTCCATCGTATAACAGGAATAATTGCAACCAGTGTGAAAGTCATGGTCATTTCAACGTTCTGGGCAACCTAGGCTTCACTCTAGGGCATCGTTCCACCAGATCGAATAGTTAGGGCCTAAGAAGTCAACGCCAGAAGCATAAAATACAATATAAATATAACAGTTTTTCCATCGTATAAAACGAATAATTGCAGCAAGGATGAAAGTTGTGGTTATTTCTACGTTCCGGGCAACCTAGGTTTCACTCTATGGCGTTGCTCCACCAGATCGAATAGTGAGGGCCTTAGAAGTAAACGCCCGAAGCATAAAATACGATACAAAATACAACAGCTTTTCCATCGTATAAAACGAATAATTGGGACCAGTGTGAAAGTTATAGTCATTTCAACATTCCGAGCAACCTAGGTTTCACTCTAGGGCGACGCTCCACCAGATCGAATAGCTATGGACTTAGAATTCAACGCCAG
This sequence comes from Calliopsis andreniformis, assembly GCF_051401765.1. NCBI lineage: Eukaryota > Metazoa > Arthropoda > Insecta > Hymenoptera > Andrenidae > Calliopsis > Calliopsis andreniformis. The sequence continues at coordinate 4,075,665 of NW_027480436.1, read as the reverse complement.
AAGCATAAAATACAATAAAAATACAACAGTTCTTCCATCGTATAACAGGAATAATTGCAACCAGTGTGAAAGTGATGGTCATTTCTACGTTTAGGGCAACCTAGGCTTCACTCTAGGGCGTCGCTCCACCAGATCGAGTAGTTAGGGCCTAAGAAGTCAACGCCAGAAGCATAAAATAGAATATAAATATAACAGTTTTTCCATCGTATAAAACGAATATTTGCAACAAGTATGAAAGTTGTGGTTATTTCTACTTTCCGGGCAACCTAGGCTTCACCCTAGGGTGTTGCTCCAACAGATTGAATAGCTAGCGCCTTAGAAGTCAACGCCCGAAGCATAAAACACAAAATAAGTAGAACAGTTCTTCCATCGTATAAAACTAATAATTGCAACCAGTGTGAAAGTAATGGGCATTTCTACGTTCCGGGCAACCTAGGCTTCACTCTAGGGCGGCGCTCCACCAGATCGAATAGTTAGGGCCTTAGAAGTCAACGCCAGAGGCGTAAAATACAATAAAGATGCAACAGTTTTTCCATCGTATAAAACGAATAATTGCAACAAGTATGAAAGTTATGGTCATTTCTACTTTCCGGGCAACCTAGGCTTCACGCTAGGGCGTTGGCCCAACAGGTTGAATAGTTAGGGCCTAAGAAGTCAACGCCAGGAACATAAAATACGATATAAATACCACAGCCTTTCCCTCGTATAAAACAGATAATTGCAACCAGTGTGAAAGTTATGGTCATTTCTACGTTCCGGGCAACCTAGGCTTCACTCTTGGGCGTTGCTCCACCAGATCGAATAGAAAGGGCCTTAGAAGTCAACGCCAGAAGCATAAAATACAATAAAGATGCAACAGTTTTTCCATCGTATAACAGGAATAATTGCAACCAGTGTGAAGGTAATGGTATGTCCTACGTTCCGAGCAAGCTTGGCTTCACCCTAGGGTGTTGCTAAACCAGATCGAATAGTTAGGGCCTTAGAAGTCAACGCCCGAAACATAAAATACAAAATAAATAGAACAGTTTTTCCATTGTATAAAACGAATAATAGCAACCAGTGTGAAGGTTATGGTCATTTCTAAGTTCCGGGCAACCTAGGCCTCACTCTAAGGCGTTGCACCACCAGATCGAATAGTTAGGGCCTTAGAAGTCATCGCCCGAAGCATAAACTACAAAATAAAGAGAACAGTTTTTCCATTGTATAAAACGAATAATTGCTACCAGTGTGAAAGTTATGGTCATTTCTACGTGCCGGGCAACCTAGGCTTCACTCTAGGGCGTTGCTCCACCAGATCGAATAGTTAGGGCCTTAGAAGTCAACGCCAGAGGCGTAAAATACAATAAAGGTGCAACAGTTTTTCCATCGTATAAAACGAATAATTGAAACCAGTGGAAAAGTAATGGTCATTTCTACGTTCCGAGCAACCTAGGCTTCACCCTAGGGCGCTGCTCCAACAGATCGTATAGTTAGTGCCCTAGAAGTCAGCGCCAGAAGCATAAAATACAATATAAATACAACAGTTTTTCCATCGCATAAAACGAATAATTGCAACAAGTATGAAAGTTATGGTCATTTCTACTTTCCGGGCAACCTAGGCTTCACGCTAGGGTGTTGGCCCAACAGGTTGAATAGTTAGGGCCTAAGAAGTCAACGCCAGGAACATAAAATACGATATAAATACCACAGCCTTTCCCTCGTATAAAACAAATAATTGCAACCAGTGTGAAAGTTATGGTCATTTCTACGTTCAGGGCAACCTAGGCTTCACTCTTGGGCGTTGCTCCACCAGATCGAATAGATAGGGCCTTAGAAGTCAACGCCAGAAGCATAAAATACAATAAAGATGCAACAGTTTTTCCATCGTATAACAGGAATAATTGCAACCAGTGTCAAGGTAATGGTATGTCCTACGTTCCGGGCAACCTAGGCTTCACCCTAGGGCGCTGCTCCACCAGATCGAATAGTTAGTGCCCTAGAAGTCAGCGCCAGAAGCATAAAATACAATATAAATACAACAGTTTTTCCATCGTATAAAACGAATAATTGCAACAAGTATGAAAGTTATGGTCATTTCTACTTTCCGGGCAACCTAGGCTTCACCCTAGGGCGTTGTTCGAACAGATTGAATAGTTAGGGCCTTAGAAGTCACCGTACGAAGCATAAAATACAAAATAAATAGAATGGTTTTTCCATTGTATAAAACGAATAATTGCTACCAGTGTGAAAGTTATGTTCATTTCTACATTCCGGGCAACATAGGCTTCACTCTAGGGCGTTGCTCCACCAGATCGAATAGTTAGGGCCTTAGAAGTCAACGCCCGAAGCATAAAATACAAAATAAATAGAACAGTTTTTCCATTGTATAAAACGAATAATTGCTACCAGGGTGAAAGTTATGTTCATTTCTACGTTCTGGGCAACCTAGCCTTGACTGTAGGGTGTTGCTCCACCAGATCGAATAGGTAGGGCCATAGAAGTCAACGCCCGAAGCATAAAATACACTAAATATACAAGATCTTTTCCGTCGTATAACAGGAATAATTGCAACCAGTGTGAAAGTGATGGTCATTTCTACGTTCCGGGCAACCTAGGCTTCACTCTAGGGCTTTGTTCCACCAGATCGAGAAGTAAGGGCCTAAGAAGTCAACGCCAGAAGCATAAAGTACCATATAAATATAACAGTTTTTCCATCGTATAAAACGAATAATAGCAACCAGTGTGAAAGTTCTGGTCATTTCTACGTTCCGGGCAACCTAGGCTTCACTCTAGGGCGTTGCTCCACCAGATAGAATAGTTAGGGCCTAAGAAGTCAACGCCCGAAGCATAAAATACAAAATAAATAGAACAGTTTTTCCATTGTATAAAACGAATAATTGCTACCAGTGTGAAAGTTATGTTCATTTCTACGTTCTGCGCAACCTAGGCTTCACTGTAGGGTGTTGCTCCACCAGATCGAATAGGTAGGGCCATAGAAGTCAACGCCCGAAGCATAAAATACAATAAATATACAAGAGTTTTTCCATCGTATAACAGGAATAATTGCAACCAGTGTGAAAGTTTTGGTCATTTCTACGTTCTGGGCAACCTAGGCTTCACTCAAGGGCGTTGCTCCACCAGATCGAATAGTGAGGGCCTTAGAAGTCAACGCCCGAAGCATAAAATACGATACAAAATACAACAGCTTTTCCATCGTACAAAACGAAAAATTGGGACCAGTGTGAAAGTTATGGTCATTTCTACATTACGAGCAACCTAGTTTTCAATCTAGGGCGTTGCTCCACCAGATCCAATAGCTAGCGACTTGGAATTCAACGCCAGAAGAATAAAATACAATATAAGTACAACAGTCTTTCCATTGTATAAAATGAATAATTGCAAACATTGCAAAATTAATGGTCATTTCTACGTTCCGGGCAACCTAGGCGTCACTGTAGGGCGTTGCTCCGCCACAGCTAATAGCTACGGCCTTAGAAGTCAACGCCAGAAGCATAAAATACTATATAAATACAACTGCTTTTCCATCGTATAAAATGAATAATTGCAAACAGTGTGAAAGTAATGGTCATTTCTACGTTCCGGGCAACCTAGGCTTCACTCTAGGGCGTTGCTCCACCAGATCGAATAGCTATGGACTTAGAATTCAACGCCAGAAGCATAAAATACAATAAAAATACAACCGTTTTTCCATCGTATAAAACGAATAATTGCAACCAGTATGAAAGTTATGGTCATTTCTACTTTCCGGGCAGCCTAGGCTTCACCCTAGGACGTTGTTCCAACAGATTGAATAGTTAGGGCCTTAGAAGTCAACGCCCGAAGCATGAAATACAACATAAATAGAACAGTTTTTCCATCGTATAAAACGAATAATTGCTATCAGTGTTAAAGTTATGGTAATTTCTACGTTCCGGGCAACCTAGGTTTCACTCTAGGTCGTTGCTCCACCAGATCGCATAGCTAGGGACTTAGACTACAGCGCCATAAGAATAAAATACAATATAAGTACAAGAGTTTTTCCATCGTATAAAATGAATAATTGGAAACATTGTGAAAGTAATGGTCATCTCTACGTTCCGGACCACCTAGGCTTGACTGTAGAGTGTTACTCCACCAGATCGAATAGGTAGGGCCATAGAAGTCAACGCCCGTATCTTAAAATACGAAATAAGTAGAACAGTTTTTCCATTGTATAAAACGAATAATTGCTACCAGGGTGAAAGTTATGTTCATTTCTACGTTCTGGGCAACCTAGCCTTGACTGTAGGGTGTTGCTCCACCAGATCGAATAGGTAGGGCCACAGAAGTCAACGCCCGAAGCATAAAATACACTAAATATACAAGAGCTTTTCCGTCGTATAACAGGAATAATTGCAACCAGTGTGAAAGTGATGGTCATTTCTACGTTCCGGGCAACCTAGGCTTCACTCTAGGGCTTTGTTCCACCAGATCGAGAAGTAAGGGCCTAAGAAGTCAACGCCAGAAGCATAAAGTACCATATAAATATAACAGTTTTTCCATCGTATAAAACGAATAATAGCAACCAGTGTGAAAGTTCTGGTCATTTCTACGTTCCGGGCAACCTAGGCTTCACTCTAGGGCGTTGCTCCACCAGATCGAATAGGTAGGGCCATAGAAGTCAACGCCCGAAGCACAAAATACAATAAATATACAAGAGTATTTCCATCGTATAACAGGAATAATTGCAACCAGTGAGAAAGTTTTGGTCATTTCTACGTTCTGGGCAACCTAGGCTTCACTCTAGGGCGTTGCTCCACCAGATCGAATAGTGAGGGCCTTAGAAGTCAACGCCCGAAGCATAAAATACGATACAAAATACAACAGCTTTTCCATCGTACAAAACGAATAATTGGGACCAGTGTGAAAGTTATGGCCATTTCTACATTACGAGCAACCTAGTTTTCAATCTAGGGCGTTGCTCCTCCAGATCCAATAGCTAGCGACTTGGAATTCAACGCCAGAAGAATAAAATACAATATAAGTACAACAGTTTTTCCATTGTATAAAATGAATAATTGCAAACATTGTGAAATTAATGGTCATTTCTACGTTCCGGGCAACCTAGGCGTCACTGTAGGGCGTTGCTCCACCACAGCTAATAGCTACGGCCTTAGAAGTCAACGCCAGAAGCATAAAATACAATATAAATACAACAGCTTTTCCATCGTATAAAATGAATAATTGCAAACAGTGTGAAGGTAATGGTCATTTCTACATTCCGGGCAACCTAGGCTTCACTCTAGGGCGTTGCTCCACCAGATCGAACACTTAGGGCGTTAGAAGTCAACGCCCGAAGCATAAAATACAATATAAATACAACACCTTTTCCAACGTATAAAATGAATAATAGCTAACAGTGTGAAAGTAATGGTCATTTCTACGTTCCGGACAATCTAGGCTTCACTCTAGGGCGTTGCTCCACCACATCGAATAGCTACGGCCTTAGAAGTCAACGCTAGAAGCATAAATTACAATAAAAATGCATCAGTTTTTCCAACGTATAGCATGAATAATTGCAACCGGTGTGAAAGTGATGGTCATTTGTACGTTCCAGGCAACCTAGGCTTCACTCTAGGGCGTTGTTCGACCAGATCGAATTGTTAGGGCCTAAGAAGTCAACGCCCGAAGCATAAAATACAAAATAAATAGAACAGTTTTTCCATGGTATAAAACGAATAATAGCAACCAGTGTGAAAGTTATGGTCATTTCTACGTTCCGGGCAACCTAGGCCTCACTCTAGGGCGTTGCACCACCAGATCGAATAGTTAGGGCCTTAGAAGTCAACGCCCGAAGCATAAACTACAAAATAAATAGAACAGTTTTTCCATCGTATAAAACGAATAATTCCTACCAGTGTGAAAGTTATGGTAATTTCTACGTTCCGGGCAACCTAGGTTTCACTCTAGGGCGTTGCTCCACCAGATCGCATAGCTAGGGACTTGGAATTCAACGCCATAAGAATAAAATACAATATAAGTACAACAGTTTTTCCAACGTATAAAATGAATAATTGGAAACATTGTGAAAGTAATGGTCATTTCTACGTTCAGGGCACCGTAGGCGTCACTCTAGGGCGTTGCTCCACCAGATCGAATAGTTAGGGCCTTAGAAGTCAACGCCAGAGGCGTAAAATACAATAAAGATGCAACAGTTTTTCCATCGTATAAAACGAATAATTGAAACCATAGGAAAAGTAATGGTCATTTCTACGTTCCGGGCAACCTAGGCTTCACCCTAGGGCGCTGCTCCAACAGATCGTATAGTTGGTGCCCTAGAAGTCAGCGCCAGAAGCATAAAATACAATATAAATACAACAGTTTTTCCATCGTATAAAACGAATAATTGCAACAAGTATGAAAGTTATGGTCATTTCTACTTTCCGGGCAACCTAGGCTTCACGCTAGAGCGTTGGCCCAACAGGTTGAATAGTTAGGGCCTAAGAAGTCAACGCCAGGAACATAAAATACGATATAAATACCACAGCCTTTCCCTCGTATAAAACAAATAATTGCAACCAGTGTGAAAGTTATGGTCATTTCTACGTTCCGGGCAACCTAGGCTTCACTCTTGGGCGTTGCTCCACCAGATCGAATAGATAGGGCCTTAGAAGTCAACGCCCGAAACATAAAATACAAAATAAATAGAACAGTTTTTCCATTGTATAAAACGAATAATAGCAACCAGTGTGAAGGTTATGGTCATTTCTAAGTTCCGGGCAACCTAGGCTTCACTCTAGGGCGTTGCTCCACCAGATCGAATAGTTAGGGCCTTAGAAGTCAACGCCAGAGGCGTAAAATACAATAAAGATGCAACAGTTTTTCCATCGTATAAAACGAATAATTGAAACCAGTGGAAAAGTAATGGTCATTTCTACGTTCCGGGCAACCTAGGCTTCACCCTAGGGCGCTGCTCCACCAGATCGAATAGTTAGTGCCCTAGAAGTCAGCGCCAGAAGCATAAAATACAATATAAATACAACAGTTTTTCCATCGTATAAAACGAATAATTGCAACAAGTATGAAAGTTATGGTCATTTCTACTTTCCGGGCAACCTAGGCTTCACCCTAGGGCGTTGTTCCAACAGATTGAATAGTTAGGGCCTTAGAAGTCACCGTACGAAGCATAAAATACAAAATAAATAGAATGGTTTTTCCATTGTATAAAACGAATAATTGCTACCAGTGTGAAAGTTATGTTCATTTCTACATTCCGGGCAACATAGGCTTCACTCTAGTGCGTTGCTCCACTAGATCGAATAGTTAGGGCCTTAGAAGTCAACGCCCGAAGCATAAAATACAAAATAAATAGAACAGTTTTTCCATTGTATAAAACGAATAATTGCTACCAGTGTGAAAGTGATGGTCATTTCTACGTTCCGGGCAACCTAGGCTTCACTATAGGGCGTTGCTCCACCAGATCGAACAGTTAGGGCCTTAGAAGTCAACGCCCGAAGCATAAAATACAAAATAAATAGAACAGTTTTTCCATTGTATAAAACGAATAATTGCTACCAGTGTGAAAGTTATGTTCATTTCTACGTTTCTGACAACTTAGTCTTCACTGTAGGGTGTTGCTCCACCAAATCGAATAGGTAGGGCCATAGAAGTCAACGCCCGAAGCATAAAATACAATAAATATACAAGTGTTTTTCCATCGTATAACAGGAATAATTGCAACCAGTGTGAAAGTCATGGTCATTTCAACGTTCTGGGCAACCTAGGCTTCACTCTAGGGCGTCGTTCCACCAGATCGAATAGTTAGGGCCTAAGAAGTCAACGCCAGAAGCATAAAATACAATATAAATATAACAGTTTTTCCATCGTATAAAACGAATAATTGCAGCAAGGATGAAAGTTGTGGTTATTTCTACGTTCCGGGCAACCTAGGTTTCACTCTATGGCGTTGCTCCACCAGATCGAATAGTGAGGGCCTTAGAAGTAAACGCCCGAAGCATAAAATACGATACAAAATACAACAGCTTTTCCATCGTATAAAACGAATAGTTGGGACCAGTGTGAAAGTTATAGTCATTTCAACATTCCGAGCAACCTAGGTTTCACTCTAGGGCGTTGCTCCACGAGATCGAATAGCTAGGGACTTGGAATTCAACGCCAGAAGAATAAAACACAATATAAGTACAACAGTTTTTCCATTGTATAAAATGAATAATTGCAAACATTGTGAAATTAATGGTCATTTCTACGTTCCGGACAATCTAGGCGTCACTGTAGGGCGTTGCTCCCCCACAGCTAATAGCTACGGCCTTAGAAGTCAACGCCAGAAGCATAAAATACAATATCAATACAACAGCTTTTCCATCGTATAAAATGAATAATTGCAAACAGTGTGAAAGTAATGGTCATTTCTACGTTCCGGGCAACCTAGGCTTCACTCTAGGGCGGCGCTCCACCAGATCGAATAGCTATGGACTGAGAATTCAACGCCAGAAGCATAAAATACAATAAAAATACAACAGTTCTTCCATCGTATAACAGGAATAATTGCAATCAGTGTGAAAGTGATGGTCATTTCTACGTTCAGGGCAACCTAGGCTTCACTCTAGGGCGTCGCTCCACCAGATCGAGTAGTTAGGGCCTAAGAAGTCAACGCCAGAAGCATAAAATAGAATATAAATATAACAGTTTTTCCATCGTATAAAACGAATATTTGCAACAAGTATGAAAGTTGTGGTTATTTCTACTTTCCGGGCAACCTAGGCTTCACCCTAGGGTGTTGCTCCAACAGATTGAATAGCTAGCGCCTTAGAAGTCAACGCCCGAAGCATAAAACACAAAATAAGTAGAACAGTTCTTCCATCGTATAAAACTAATAATTGCAACCAGTGTGAAAGTAATGGGCATTTCTACGTTCCGGGCAACCTAGGCTTCACTCTAGGGCGGCGCTCCACCAGATCGAATAGCTATGGACTGAGAATTCAACGCCAGAAGCATAAAATACAATAAAAATACAACAGTTCTTCCATCGTATAACAGGAATAATTGCAACCACTGTGAAAGTGATGGTCATTTCTACGTTCAGGGCAACCTAGGCTTCACTCTAGGGCGTCGCTCCACCAGATCGAATAGATAGGGCCTTAGAAGTCAACGCCAGTAGCATAAAATACAATAAAGATGCAACAGTTTTTCCATCGTATAACAGGAATAATTGCAACCAGTGTGAAGGTAATGGTATGTCCTACGTTCCGAGCAAGCTTGGCTTCACCCTAGGGTGTTGCTGAACCAGATCGAATAGTTAGGGCCTTAGAAGTCAACGCCCGAAACATAAAATACAAAATAAATAGAACAGTTTTTCCATTGTATAAAACGAATAATAGCAACCAGTGTGAAGGTTATGGTCATTTCTAAGTTCCGGGCAACCTAGGCCTCACTCTAAGGCGTTGCACCACCAGATCGAATAGTTAGGGCCTTAGAAGTCATCGCCCGAAGCATAAACTACAAAATAAAGAGAACAGTTTTTCCATTGTATAAAACGAATAATTGCTACCAGTGTGAAAGTTATGGTCATTTCTACGTGCCGGGCAACCTAGGCTTCACTCTAGGGCGTTGCTCCACCAGATCGAATAGTTAGGGCCTTAGAAGTCAACGCCAGAGGCGTAAAATACAATAAAGGTGCAACAGTTTTTCCATCGTATAAAACGAATAATTGAAACCAGTGGAAAAGTAATGGTCATTTCTACGTTCCGAGCAACCTAGGCTTCACCCTAGGGCGCTGCTCCAACAGATCGTATAGTTAGTGCCCTAGAAGTCAGCGCCAGAAGCATAAAATACAATATAAATACAACAGTTTTTCCATCGCATAAAACGAATAATTGCAACAAGTATGAAAGTTATGGTCATTTCTACTTTCCGGGCAACCTAGGCTTCACGCTAGGGTGTTGGCCCAACAGGTTGAATAGTTAGGGCCTAAGAAGTCAACGCCAGGAACATAAAATACGATATAAATACCACAGCCTTTCCCTCGTATAAAACAAATAATTGCAACCAGTGTGAAAGTTATGGTCATTTCTACGTTCAGGGCAACCTAGGCTTCACTCTAGGGCGTTCTTCCACCAGATCGAGAAGTTAGGGCCTAAGAAGTCAACGCCAGAAGCATAAAATACCATATAAATATAACAGTTTTTCCATCGTATAAAACGAATAATAGCAACCAGTGTGAAAGTTCTGGTCATTTCTACGTTCCGGGCAACCTAGGCTTCACTCTAGGGCGTTGCTCCACCAGATCGAATAGTTAGGGCCTTAGAAGTCAACGCCCGAAGCATAAAATACAAAATAAATAGAACAGTTTTTCCATTGTATAAAACGAATAATTGCTACCAGTGTGAAAGTTATGTTCATTTCTACGTTCATGACAACCTAGGCTTCACTGTAGGGTGTTGCTCCACCAAATCGACTAGGTAGGGCCACAGAAGTCAACGCCCGAAGCATAAAATACAATAAATATACAAGAGTTTTTCCATCGTATAACAGGAATAATTGCAACCAGTGTGAAAGTGTTGGTCATTTCTACGTTCTGGGCAACCTAGGCTTCACTCTAGGGCGTTGCTCCACCAGATCGAATAGTGAGGGCCTTAGCAGTCAACGCCCGAAGCATAAAATACGATACAAAGTACAACAGCTATTCCATCGTACAAAACGAATAATTCGGACCAGTGTGAATGTTATGGTCATTTCTACATTACGAGCAACCTAGTTTTCAATCTAGGGCGTTGCTCCTCCAGATCCAATAGCTAGCGACTTGGAATTCAACGCCAGAAGAATAAAATACAATATAAGTACAACAGTTTTTCCATTGTATAAAATGAATAATTGCAAACATTGTGAAATTAATGGTCATTTCTACGTTCCGGGCAACCTAGGCGTTACTGTAGGGCGTTGCTCCACCACAGCTAATAGCTACGGCCTTAGAAGTCAACGCCAGAAGCGTAAAATACAATATAAATACAACAGCTTTTCCATTGTATAAAATGAATAATTGCAAACATTGTGAAATTAATGGTCATTTCTACGTTCCGGGCAACCTAGGCGTCACTGTAGGGCGTTGCTCCACCACAGCTAATAGCTACGGCCTTAGAAGTCAACGCCAGAAGCATAAAATACAATATAAATACAACAGCTTTTCCATCGTATAAAATGAATAATTGCAAACAGTGTGAAAGTAATGGTCATTTCTACGTTCCGGGCAACCTAGGCTTCACTCTAGGGCGTTGCTCCACCAGATCGAATAGCTATGGACTTAGAAATCAACGCCAGAAGCATAAAATACAATAAAAATACAACAGTTTTTCCATCGTATAAAACGAATAATTGCAACCAGTATGAAAGTTATGGTCATTTCTACTTTCCGGGCAGCCTAGGCTTCACCCTAGGGCGTTGTTCCAACAGATTGAATAGTTAGGGCCTTAGAAGTCAACGCCCGAAGCATGAAATACAACATAAATAGAACAGTTTTTCCATCGTATAAAACGAATAATTGCTATCAGTGTTAAAGTTATGGTAATTTCTACGTTCCGGGCAACCTAGGTTTCACTCTAGGGCGTTGCTCCACCAGATCGCATAGCTAGGGACTTAGACTACAGCGCCATAAGAATAAAATACAACATAAGTACAAGAGTTTTTCCATCGTATAAAATGAATAATTGGAAACATTGTGAAAGTAATGGTCATCTCTACGTTCCGGACCACCTAGGCTTGACTGTAGAGTGTTACTCCACCAGATCGAATAGGTAGGGCCATAGAAGTCAACGCCCGAATCTTAAAATACGAAATAAGTAGAACAGTTTTTCCATTGTATAAAACGAATAATTGCTACCAGGGTGAAAGTTATGTTCATTTCTACGTTCTGGGCAACCTAGCCTTGACTGTAGGGTGTTGCTCCACAAGACCGAATAGGTAGGGCCATAGAAGTCAACGCCCGAAGCATAAAATACACTAAATATACAAGAGCTTTTCCGTCGTATAACAGGAATAATTGCAACCAGTGTGAAAGTGATGGTCATTTCTACGTTCCGGGCAACCTAGGCTTCACTCTAGAGCGTTCTTCCACCAGATCGAGAAGTTAGGGCCTAAGAAGTCAACGCCAGAAGCATAAAATACCATATAAATATAACAGTTTTTCCATCGTATAAAACGAATAATAGCAACCAGTGTGAAAGTTCTGGTCATTTCTACGTTCCGGGCAACCTAGGCTTCACTCTAGGGCGTTGCTCCACCAGATCGTATAGTTAGGGCCTTAGAAGTCAACGCCCGAAGCATAAAATACAAAATAAATAGAACAGTTTTTCCATTGTATAAAACGAATAATTGCTACCAGTGTGAAAGTTATGTTCATTTCTACGTTCATGACAACCTAGGCTTCACTGTAGGGTGTTGCTCCACCAAATCGACTAGGTAGGGCCATAGAAGTCAACGCCCGAAGCATAAAATACAATAAATATACAAGAGTTTTTCCATCGTATAACAGGAATAATTGCAACCAGTGTGAAAGTGTTGGTCATTTCTACGTTCTGGAGCAACCTAGGCTTCACTCTAGGGCGTTGCTCCACCAGATCGAATAGTGAGGGCCTTAGAAGTCAACGCCCGAAGCATAAAATACGATACAAAATACAACAGCTTTTCCATCGTACAAAACGAATAATTGGGACCAGTGTGAAAGTTATGGCCATTTCTACATTACGAGCAACCTAGTTTTCAATCTAGGGCGTTGCTCCTCCAGATCCAATAGCTAGCGACTTGGAATTCAACGCCAGAAGAATAAAATACAATATAAGCACAACAGTTTTTCCATTGTATAAAATGAATAATTGCAAACATTGTGAAATTAATGGTCATTTCTACGTTCCGGGCAACCTAGGCGTCACTGTAGGGCGTTGCTCCACCACAGCTAATAGCTACGGCCTTAGAAGTCAACGCCAGAAGCATAAAATACAATATAAATACAACAGCTTTTCCATCGTATAAAATGAATAATTGCAAACAGTGTGAAGGTAATGGTCATTTCTACATTCCGGGCAACCTAGGCTTCACTCTAGGGCGTTGCTCCACCAGATCGAACACTTAGGGCGTTAGAAGTCAACGCCCGAAGCATAAAATACAATATAAATACAACACCTTTTCCAACGTATAAAATGAATAATAGCTAACAGTGTGAAAGTAATGGTCATTTCTACGTTCCGGACAATCTAGGCTTCACTCTAGGGCGTTGCTCCACCACATCGAATAGCTACGGCCTTAGAAGTCAACGCTAGAAGCATAAATTACAATAAAAATGCATCAGTTTTTCCAACGTATAGCATGAATAATTGCAACCGGTGTGAAAGTGATGGTCATTTGTACGTTCCAGGCAACCTAGGCTTCACTCTAGGGCGTTGTTCGACCAGATCGAATTGTTAGGGCCTAAGAAGTCAACGCCCGAAGCATAAAATACAAAATAAATAGAACAGTTTTTCCATGGTATAAAACGAATAATAGCAACCAGTGTGAAAGTTATGGTCATTTCTACGTTCCGGGCAACCTAGGCCTCACTCTAGGGCGTTGCACCACCAGATCGAATAGTTAGGGCCTTAGAAGTCAACGCCCGAAGCATAAACTACAAAATAAATAGAACAGTTTTTCCATCGTATAAAACGAATAATTCCTACCAGTGTGAAAGTTATGGTAATTTCTACGTTCCGGGCAACCTAGGTTTCACTCTAGGGCGTTGCTCCACCAGATCGCATAGCTAGGGACTTGGAATTCAACGCCATAAGAATAAAATACAATATAAGTACAACAGTTTTTCCAACGTATAAAATGAATAATTGGAAACATTGTGAAAGTAATGGTCATTTCTACGTTCAGGGCACCGTAGGCGTCACTCTAGGGCGTTGCTCCACCAGATCGAATAGTTAGGGCCTTAGAAGTCAACGCCAGAGGCGTAAAATACAATAAAGATGCAACAGTTTTTCCATCGTATAAAACGAATAATTGAAACCATAGGAAAAGTAATGGTCATTTCTACGTTCCGGGCAACCTAGGCTACACCCTAGGGCGCTGCTCCAACAGATCGTATAGTTGGTGCCCTAGAAGTCAGCGCCAGAAGCATAAAATACAAAATAAATAGAACAGTTTTTCCATTGTATAAAACGAATAATTGCTACCAGTGTGAAAGTTATGTTCATTTCTACGTTCATGACAACCTAGGCTTCACTGTAGGGTGTTGCTCCACCAAATCGACTAGGTAGGGCCATAGAAGTCAACGCCCGAAGCATAAAATACAATAAATATACAAGAGTTTTTCCATCGTATAACAGGAATAATTGCAACCAGTGTGAAAGTGTTGGTCATTTCTACGTTCTGGAGCAACCTAGGCTTCACTCTAGGGCGTTGCTCCACCAGATCGAATAGTGAGGGCCTTAGAAGTCAACGCCCGAAGCATAAAATACGATACAAAATACAACAGCTTTTCCATCGTACAAAACGAATAATTGGGACCAGTGTGAAAGTTATGGCCATTTCTACATTACGAGCAACCTAGTTTTCAATCTAGGGCGTTGCTCCTCCAGATCCAATAGCTAGCGACTTGGAATTCAACGCCAGAAGAATAAAATACAATATAAGCACAACAGTTTTTCCATTGTATAAAATGAATAATTGCAAACATTGTGAAATTAATGGTCATTTCTACGTTCCGGGCAACCTAGGCGTCACTGTAGGGCGTTGCTCCACCACAGCTAATAGCTACGGCCTTAGAAGTCAACGCCAGAAGCATAAAATACAATATAAATACAACAGCTTTTCCATCGTATAAAATGAATAATTGCAAACAGTGTGAAGGTAATGGTCATTTCTACATTCCGGGCAACCTAGGCTTCACTCTAGGGCGTTGCTCCACCAGATCGAACACTTAGGGCGTTAGAAGTCAACGCCCGAAGCATAAAATACAATATAAATACAACACCTTTTCCAACGTATAAAATGAATAATAGCTAACAGTGTGAAAGTAATGGTCATTTCTACGTTCCGGACAATCTAGGCTTCACTCTAGGGCGTTGCTCCACCACATCGAATAGCTACGGCCTTAGAAGTCAACGCTAGAAGCATAAATTACAATAAAAATGCATCAGT
This sequence comes from Calliopsis andreniformis, assembly GCF_051401765.1. Taxonomy (NCBI): domain Eukaryota; kingdom Metazoa; phylum Arthropoda; class Insecta; order Hymenoptera; family Andrenidae; genus Calliopsis; species Calliopsis andreniformis. The sequence goes on along the minus strand of NW_027480436.1, from coordinate 4,060,521 downwards.
TTTTCCAACGTATAGCATGAATAATTGCAACCGGTGTGAAAGTGATGGTCATTTGTACGTTCCAGGCAACCTAGGCTTCACTCTAGGGCGTTGTTCGACCAGATCGAATTGTTAGGGCCTAAGAAGTCAACGCCCGAAGCATAAAATACAAAATAAATAGAACAGTTTTTCCATGGTATAAAACGAATAATAGCAACCAGTGTGAAAGTTATGGTCATTTCTACGTTCCGGGCAACCTAGGCCTCACTCTAGGGCGTTGCACCACCAGATCGAATAGTTAGGGCCTTAGAAGTCAACGCCCGAAGCATAAACTACAAAATAAATAGAACAGTTTTTCCATCGTATAAAACGAATAATTCCTACCAGTGTGAAAGTTATGGTAATTTCTACGTTCCGGGCAACCTAGGTTTCACTCTAGGGCGTTGCTCCACCAGATCGCATAGCTAGGGACTTGGAATTCAACGCCATAAGAATAAAATACAATATAAGTACAACAGTTTTTCCAACGTATAAAATGAATAATTGGAAACATTGTGAAAGTAATGGTCATTTCTACGTTCAGGGCACCGTAGGCGTCACTCTAGGGCGTTGCTCCACCAGATCGAATAGTTAGGGCCTTAGAAGTCAACGCCAGAGGCGTAAAATACAATAAAGATGCAACAGTTTTTCCATCGTATAAAACGAATAATTGAAACCATAGGAAAAGTAATGGTCATTTCTACGTTCCGGGCAACCTAGGCTACACCCTAGGGCGCTGCTCCAACAGATCGTATAGTTGGTGCCCTAGAAGTCAGCGCCAGAAGCATAAAATACAATATAAATACAACAGTTTTTCCATCGTATAAAACGAATAATTGCAACAAGTATGAAAGTTATGGTCATTTCTACTTTCCGGGCAACCTAGGCTTCACGCTAGAGCGTTGGCCCAACAGGTTGAATAGTTAGGGCCTAAGAAGTCAACGCCAGGAACATAAAATACGATATAAATACCACAGCCTTTCCCTCGTATAAAACAAATAATTGCAACCAGTGTGAAAGTTATGGTCATTTCTACGTTCCGGGCAACCTAGGCTTCACTCTTGGGCGTTGCTCCACCAGATCGAATAGATAGGGCCTTAGAAGTCAACGCCCGAAACATAAAATACAAAATAAATAGAACAGTTTTTCCATTGTATAAAACGAATAATAGCAACCAGTGTGAAGGTTATGGTCATTTCTAAGTTCCGGGCAACCTAGGCTTCACTCTAGGGCGTTGCTCCACCAGATCGAATAGTTAGGGCCTTAGAAGTCAACGCCAGAGGCGTAAAATACAATAAAGATGCAACAGTTTTTCCATCGTATAAAACGAATAATTGAAACCAGTGGAAAAGTAATGGTCATTTCTACGTTCCGGGCAACCTAGGCTTCACCCTAGGGCGCTGCTCCACCAGATCGAATAGTTAGTGCCCTAGAAGTCAGCGCCAGAAGCATAAAATACAATATAAATACAACAGTTTTTCCATCGTATAAAACGAATAATTGCAACAAGTATGAAAGTTATGGTCATTTCTACTTTCCGGGCAACCTAGGCTTCACCCTAGGGCGTTGTTCCAACAGATTGAATAGTTAGGGCCTTAGAAGTCACCGTACGAAGCATAAAATACAAAATAAATAGAATGGTTTTTCCATTGTATAAAACGAATAATTGCTACCAGTGTGAAAGTTATGTTCATTTCTACATTCCGGGCAACATAGGCTTCACTCTAGTGCGTTGCTCCACTAGATCGAATAGTTAGGGCCTTAGAAGTCAACGCCCGAAGCATAAAATACAAAATAAATAGAACAGTTTTTCCATTGTATAAAACGAATAATTGCTACCAGTGTGAAAGTGATGGTCATTTCTACGTTCCGGGCAACCTAGGCTTCACTATAGGGCGTTGCTCCACCAGATCGAACAGTTAGGGCCTTAGAAGTCAACGCCCGAAGCATAAAACACAAAATAAGTAGAACAGTTCTTCCATCGTATAAAACTAATAATTGCAACCAGTGTGAAAGTAATGGGCATTTCTACGTTCCGGGCAACCTAGGCTTCACTCTAGGGCGGCGCTCCACCAGATCGAATAGCTATGGACTGAGAATTCAACGCCAGAAGCATAAAATACAATAAAAATACAACAGTTCTTCCATCGTATAACAGGAATAATTGCAACCACTGTGAAAGTGATGGTCATTTCTACGTTCAGGGCAACCTAGGCTTCACTCTAGGGCGTCGCTCCACCAGATCGAATAGATAGGGCCTTAGAAGTCAACGCCAGTAGCATAAAATACAATAAAGATGCAACAGTTTTTCCATCGTATAACAGGAATAATTGCAACCAGTGTGAAGGTAATGGTATGTCCTACGTTCCGAGCAAGCTTGGCTTCACCCTAGGGTGTTGCTGAACCAGATCGAATAGTTAGGGCCTTAGAAGTCAACGCCCGAAACATAAAATACAAAATAAATAGAACAGTTTTTCCATTGTATAAAACGAATAATAGCAACCAGTGTGAAGGTTATGGTCATTTCTAAGTTCCGGGCAACCTAGGCCTCACTCTAAGGCGTTGCACCACCAGATCGAATAGTTAGGGCCTTAGAAGTCATCGCCCGAAGCATAAACTACAAAATAAAGAGAACAGTTTTTCCATTGTATAAAACGAATAATTGCTACCAGTGTGAAAGTTATGGTCATTTCTACGTGCCGGGCAACCTAGGCTTCACTCTAGGGCGTTGCTCCACCAGATCGAATAGTTAGGGCCTTAGAAGTCAACGCCAGAGGCGTAAAATACAATAAAGGTGCAACAGTTTTTCCATCGTATAAAACGAATAATTGAAACCAGTGGAAAAGTAATGGTCATTTCTACGTTCCGAGCAACCTAGGCTTCACCCTAGGGCGCTGCTCCAACAGATCGTATAGTTAGTGCCCTAGAAGTCAGCGCCAGAAGCATAAAATACAATATAAATACAACAGTTTTTCCATCGCATAAAACGAATAATTGCAACAAGTATGAAAGTTATGGTCATTTCTACTTTCCGGGCAACCTAGGCTTCACGCTAGGGTGTTGGCCCAACAGGTTGAATAGTTAGGGCCTAAGAAGTCAACGCCAGGAACATAAAATACGATATAAATACCACAGCCTTTCCCTCGTATAAAACAAATAATTGCAACCAGTGTGAAAGTTATGGTCATTTCTACGTTCAGGGCAACCTAGGCTTCACTCTAGGGCGTTCTTCCACCAGATCGAGAAGTTAGGGCCTAAGAAGTCAACGCCAGAAGCATAAAATACCATATAAATATAACAGTTTTTCCATCGTATAAAACGAATAATAGCAACCAGTGTGAAAGTTCTGGTCATTTCTACGTTCCGGGCAACCTAGGCTTCACTCTAGGGCGTTGCTCCACCAGATCGAATAGTTAGGGCCTTAGAAGTCAACGCCCGAAGCATAAAATACAAAATAAATAGAACAGTTTTTCCATTGTATAAAACGAATAATTGCTACCAGTGTGAAAGTTATGTTCATTTCTACGTTCATGACAACCTAGGCTTCACTGTAGGGTGTTGCTCCACCAAATCGACTAGGTAGGGCCACAGAAGTCAACGCCCGAAGCATAAAATACAATAAATATACAAGAGTTTTTCCATCGTATAACAGGAATAATTGCAACCAGTGTGAAAGTGTTGGTCATTTCTACGTTCTGGGCAACCTAGGCTTCACTCTAGGGCGTTGCTCCACCAGATCGAATAGTGAGGGCCTTAGCAGTCAACGCCCGAAGCATAAAATACGATACAAAGTACAACAGCTATTCCATCGTACAAAACGAATAATTCGGACCAGTGTGAATGTTATGGTCATTTCTACATTACGAGCAACCTAGTTTTCAATCTAGGGCGTTGCTCCTCCAGATCCAATAGCTAGCGACTTGGAATTCAACGCCAGAAGAATAAAATACAATATAAGTACAACAGTTTTTCCATTGTATAAAATGAATAATTGCAAACATTGTGAAATTAATGGTCATTTCTACGTTCCGGGCAACCTAGGCGTTACTGTAGGGCGTTGCTCCACCACAGCTAATAGCTACGGCCTTAGAAGTCAACGCCAGAAGCGTAAAATACAATATAAATACAACAGCTTTTCCATTGTATAAAATGAATAATTGCAAACATTGTGAAATTAATGGTCATTTCTACGTTCCGGGCAACCTAGGCGTCACTGTAGGGCGTTGCTCCACCACAGCTAATAGCTACGGCCTTAGAAGTCAACGCCAGAAGCATAAAATACAATATAAATACAACAGCTTTTCCATCGTATAAAATGAATAATAGCAACCAGTGTGAAGGTTATGGTCATTTCTAAGTTCCGGGCAACCTAGGCTTCACTCTAGGGCGTTGCTCCACCAGATCGAATAGTTAGGGCCTTAGAAGTCAACGCCAGAGGCGTAAAATACAATAAAGATGCAACAGTTTTTCCATCGTATAAAACGAATAATTGAAACCAGTGGAAAAGTAATGGTCATTTCTACGTTCCGGGCAACCTAGGCTTCACCCTAGGGCGCTGCTCCACCAGATCGAATAGTTAGTGCCCTAGAAGTCAGCGCCAGAAGCATAAAATACAATATAAATACAACAGTTTTTCCATCGTATAAAACGAATAATTGCAACAAGTATGAAAGTTATGGTCATTTCTACTTTCCGGGCAACCTAGGCTTCACCCTAGGGCGTTGTTCCAACAGATTGAATAGTTAGGGCCTTAGAAGTCACCGTACGAAGCATAAAATACAAAATAAATAGAATGGTTTTTCCATTGTATAAAACGAATAATTGCTACCAGTGTGAAAGTTATGTTCATTTCTACATTCCGGGCAACATAGGCTTCACTCTAGTGCGTTGCTCCACTAGATCGAATAGTTAGGGCCTTAGAAGTCAACGCCCGAAGCATAAAATACAAAATAAATAGAACAGTTTTTCCATTGTATAAAACGAATAATTGCTACCAGTGTGAAAGTGATGGTCATTTCTACGTTCCGGGCAACCTAGGCTTCACTATAGGGCGTTGCTCCACCAGATCGAACAGTTAGGGCCTTAGAAGTCAACGCCCGAAGCATAAAACACAAAATAAGTAGAACAGTTTTTCCATTGTATAAAACGAATAATTGCTACCAGTGTGAAAGTTATGGTCATTTCTACGTGCCGGGCAACCTAGGCTTCACTCTAGGGCGTTGCTCCACCAGATCGAATAGTTAGGGCCTTAGAAGTCAACGCCAGAGGCGTAAAATACAATAAAGGTGCAACAGTTTTTCCATCGTATAAAACGAATAATTGAAACCAGTGGAAAAGTAATGGTCATTTCTACGTTCCGAGCAACCTAGGCTTCACCCTAGGGCGCTGCTCCAACAGATCGTATAGTTAGTGCCCTAGAAGTCAGCGCCAGAAGCATAAAATACAATATAAATACAACAGTTTTTCCATCGCATAAAACGAATAATTGCAACAAGTATGAAAGTTATGGTCATTTCTACTTTCCGGGCAACCTAGGCTTCACGCTAGGGTGTTGGCCCAACAGGTTGAATAGTTAGGGCCTAAGAAGTCAACGCCAGGAACATAAAATACGATATAAATACCACAGCCTTTCCCTCGTATAAAACAAATAATTGCAACCAGTGTGAAAGTTATGGTCATTTCTACGTTCAGGGCAACCTAGGCTTCACTCTAGGGCGTTCTTCCACCAGATCGAGAAGTTAGGGCCTAAGAAGTCAACGCCAGAAGCATAAAATACCATATAAATATAACAGTTTTTCCATCGTATAAAACGAATAATAGCAACCAGTGTGAAAGTTCTGGTCATTTCTACGTTCCGGGCAACCTAGGCTTCACTCTAGGGCGTTGCTCCACCAGATCGAATAGTTAGGGCCTTAGAAGTCAACGCCCGAAGCATAAAATACAAAATAAATAGAACAGTTTTTCCATTGTATAAAACGAATAATTGCTACCAGTGTGAAAGTTATGTTCATTTCTACGTTCATGACAACCTAGGCTTCACTGTAGGGTGTTGCTCCACCAAATCGACTAGGTAGGGCCACAGAAGTCAACGCCCGAAGCATAAAATACAATAAATATACAAGAGTTTTTCCATCGTATAACAGGAATAATTGCAACCAGTGTGAAAGTGTTGGTCATTTCTACGTTCTGGGCAACCTAGGCTTCACTCTAGGGCGTTGCTCCACCAGATCGAATAGTGAGGGCCTTAGCAGTCAACGCCCGAAGCATAAAATACGATACAAAGTACAACAGCTATTCCATCGTACAAAACGAATAATTCGGACCAGTGTGAATGTTATGGTCATTTCTACATTACGAGCAACCTAGTTTTCAATCTAGGGCGTTGCTCCTCCAGATCCAATAGCTAGCGACTTGGAATTCAACGCCAGAAGAATAAAATACAATATAAGTACAACAGTTTTTCCATTGTATAAAATGAATAATTGCAAACATTGTGAAATTAATGGTCATTTCTACGTTCCGGGCAACCTAGGCGTTACTGTAGGGCGTTGCTCCACCACAGCTAATAGCTACGGCCTTAGAAGTCAACGCCAGAAGCGTAAAATACAATATAAATACAACAGCTTTTCCATTGTATAAAATGAATAATTGCAAACATTGTGAAATTAATGGTCATTTCTACGTTCCGGGCAACCTAGGCGTCACTGTAGGGCGTTGCTCCACCACAGCTAATAGCTACGGCCTTAGAAGTCAACGCCAGAAGCATAAAATACAATATAAATACAACAGCTTTTCCATCGTATAAAATGAATAATTGCAAACAGTGTGAAAGTAATGGTCATTTCTACGTTCCGGGCAACCTAGGCTTCACTCTAGGGCGTTGCTCCACCAGATCGAATAGCTATGGACTTAGAAATCAACGCCAGAAGCATAAAATACAATAAAAATACAACAGTTTTTCCATCGTATAAAACGAATAATTGCAACCAGTATGAAAGTTATGGTCATTTCTACTTTCCGGGCAGCCTAGGCTTCACCCTAGGGCGTTGTTCCAACAGATTGAATAGTTAGGGCCTTAGAAGTCAACGCCCGAAGCATGAAATACAACATAAATAGAACAGTTTTTCCATCGTATAAAACGAATAATTGCTATCAGTGTTAAAGTTATGGTAATTTCTACGTTCCGGGCAACCTAGGTTTCACTCTAGGGCGTTGCTCCACCAGATCGCATAGCTAGGGACTTAGACTACAGCGCCATAAGAATAAAATACAACATAAGTACAAGAGTTTTTCCATCGTATAAAATGAATAATTGGAAACATTGTGAAAGTAATGGTCATCTCTACGTTCCGGACCACCTAGGCTTGACTGTAGAGTGTTACTCCACCAGATCGAATAGGTAGGGCCATAGAAGTCAACGCCCGAATCTTAAAATACGAAATAAGTAGAACAGTTTTTCCATTGTATAAAACGAATAATTGCTACCAGGGTGAAAGTTATGTTCATTTCTACGTTCTGGGCAACCTAGCCTTGACTGTAGGGTGTTGCTCCACAAGACCGAATAGGTAGGGCCATAGAAGTCAACGCCCGAAGCATAAAATACACTAAATATACAAGAGCTTTTCCGTCGTATAACAGGAATAATTGCAACCAGTGTGAAAGTGATGGTCATTTCTACGTTCCGGGCAACCTAGGCTTCACTCTAGAGCGTTCTTCCACCAGATCGAGAAGTTAGGGCCTAAGAAGTCAACGCCAGAAGCATAAAATACCATATAAATATAACAGTTTTTCCATCGTATAAAACGAATAATAGCAACCAGTGTGAAAGTTCTGGTCATTTCTACGTTCCGGGCAACCTAGGCTTCACTCTAGGGCGTTGCTCCACCAGATCGTATAGTTAGGGCCTTAGAAGTCAACGCCCGAAGCATAAAATACAAAATAAATAGAACAGTTTTTCCATTGTATAAAACGAATAATTGCTACCAGTGTGAAAGTTATGTTCATTTCTACGTTCATGACAACCTAGGCTTCACTGTAGGGTGTTGCTCCACCAAATCGACTAGGTAGGGCCATAGAAGTCAACGCCCGAAGCATAAAATACAATAAATATACAAGAGTTTTTCCATCGTATAACAGGAATAATTGCAACCAGTGTGAAAGTGTTGGTCATTTCTACGTTCTGGAGCAACCTAGGCTTCACTCTAGGGCGTTGCTCCACCAGATCGAATAGTGAGGGCCTTAGAAGTCAACGCCCGAAGCATAAAATACGATACAAAATACAACAGCTTTTCCATCGTACAAAACGAATAATTGGGACCAGTGTGAAAGTTATGGCCATTTCTACATTACGAGCAACCTAGTTTTCAATCTAGGGCGTTGCTCCTCCAGATCCAATAGCTAGCGACTTGGAATTCAACGCCAGAAGAATAAAATACAATATAAGCACAACAGTTTTTCCATTGTATAAAATGAATAATTGCAAACATTGTGAAATTAATGGTCATTTCTACGTTCCGGGCAACCTAGGCGTCACTGTAGGGCGTTGCTCCACCACAGCTAATAGCTACGGCCTTAGAAGTCAACGCCAGAAGCATAAAATACAATATAAATACAACAGCTTTTCCATCGTATAAAATGAATAATTGCAAACAGTGTGAAGGTAATGGTCATTTCTACATTCCGGGCAACCTAGGCTTCACTCTAGGGCGTTGCTCCACCAGATCGAACACTTAGGGCGTTAGAAGTCAACGCCCGAAGCATAAAATACAATATAAATACAACACCTTTTCCAACGTATAAAATGAATAATAGCTAACAGTGTGAAAGTAATGGTCATTTCTACGTTCCGGACAATCTAGGCTTCACTCTAGGGCGTTGCTCCACCACATCGAATAGCTACGGCCTTAGAAGTCAACGCTAGAAGCATAAATTACAATAAAAATGCATCAGTTTTTCCAACGTATAGCATGAATAATTGCAACCGGTGTGAAAGTGATGGTCATTTGTACGTTCCAGGCAACCTAGGCTTCACTCTAGGGCGTTGTTCGACCAGATCGAATTGTTAGGGCCTAAGAAGTCAACGCCCGAAGCATAAAATACAAAATAAATAGAACAGTTTTTCCATGGTATAAAACGAATAATAGCAACCAGTGTGAAAGTTATGGTCATTTCTACGTTCCGGGCAACCTAGGCCTCACTCTAGGGCGTTGCACCACCAGATCGAATAGTTAGGGCCTTAGAAGTCAACGCCCGAAGCATAAACTACAAAATAAATAGAACAGTTTTTCCATCGTATAAAACGAATAATTCCTACCAGTGTGAAAGTTATGGTAATTTCTACGTTCCGGGCAACCTAGGTTTCACTCTAGGGCGTTGCTCCACCAGATCGCATAGCTAGGGACTTGGAATTCAACGCCATAAGAATAAAATACAATATAAGTACAACAGTTTTTCCAACGTATAAAATGAATAATTGGAAACATTGTGAAAGTAATGGTCATTTCTACGTTCAGGGCACCGTAGGCGTCACTCTAGGGCGTTGCTCCACCAGATCGAATAGTTAGGGCCTTAGAAGTCAACGCCAGAGGCGTAAAATACAATAAAGATGCAACAGTTTTTCCATCGTATAAAACGAATAATTGAAACCATAGGAAAAGTAATGGTCATTTCTACGTTCCGGGCAACCTAGGCTACACCCTAGGGCGCTGCTCCAACAGATCGTATAGTTGGTGCCCTAGAAGTCAGCGCCAGAAGCATAAAATACAAAATAAATAGAACAGTTTTTCCATTGTATAAAACGAATAATTGCTACCAGTGTGAAAGTTATGTTCATTTCTACGTTCATGACAACCTAGGCTTCACTGTAGGGTGTTGCTCCACCAAATCGACTAGGTAGGGCCATAGAAGTCAACGCCCGAAGCATAAAATACAATAAATATACAAGAGTTTTTCCATCGTATAACAGGAATAATTGCAACCAGTGTGAAAGTGTTGGTCATTTCTACGTTCTGGAGCAACCTAGGCTTCACTCTAGGGCGTTGCTCCACCAGATCGAATAGTGAGGGCCTTAGAAGTCAACGCCCGAAGCATAAAATACGATACAAAATACAACAGCTTTTCCATCGTACAAAACGAATAATTGGGACCAGTGTGAAAGTTATGGCCATTTCTACATTACGAGCAACCTAGTTTTCAATCTAGGGCGTTGCTCCTCCAGATCCAATAGCTAGCGACTTGGAATTCAACGCCAGAAGAATAAAATACAATATAAGCACAACAGTTTTTCCATTGTATAAAATGAATAATTGCAAACATTGTGAAATTAATGGTCATTTCTACGTTCCGGGCAACCTAGGCGTCACTGTAGGGCGTTGCTCCACCACAGCTAATAGCTACGGCCTTAGAAGTCAACGCCAGAAGCATAAAATACAATATAAATACAACAGCTTTTCCATCGTATAAAATGAATAATTGCAAACAGTGTGAAGGTAATGGTCATTTCTACATTCCGGGCAACCTAGGCTTCACTCTAGGGCGTTGCTCCACCAGATCGAACACTTAGGGCGTTAGAAGTCAACGCCCGAAGCATAAAATACAATATAAATACAACACCTTTTCCAACGTATAAAATGAATAATAGCTAACAGTGTGAAAGTAATGGTCATTTCTACGTTCCGGACAATCTAGGCTTCACTCTAGGGCGTTGCTCCACCACATCGAATAGCTACGGCCTTAGAAGTCAACGCTAGAAGCATAAATTACAATAAAAATGCATCAGTTTTTCCAACGTATAGCATGAATAATTGCAACCGGTGTGAAAGTGATGGTCATTTGTACGTTCCAGGCAACCTAGGCTTCACTCTAGGGCGTTGTTCGACCAGATCGAATTGTTAGGGCCTAAGAAGTCAACGCCCGAAGCATAAAATACAAAATAAATAGAACAGTTTTTCCATGGTATAAAACGAATAATAGCAACCAGTGTGAAAGTTATGGTCATTTCTACGTTCCGGGCAACCTAGGCCTCACTCTAGGGCGTTGCACCACCAGATCGAATAGTTAGGGCCTTAGAAGTCAACGCCCGAAGCATAAACTACAAAATAAATAGAACAGTTTTTCCATCGTATAAAACGAATAATTCCTACCAGTGTGAAAGTTATGGTAATTTCTACGTTCCGGGCAACCTAGGTTTCACTCTAGGGCGTTGCTCCACCAGATCGCATAGCTAGGGACTTGGAATTCAACGCCATAAGAATAAAATACAATATAAGTACAACAGTTTTTCCAACGTATAAAATGAATAATTGGAAACATTGTGAAAGTAATGGTCATTTCTACGTTCAGGGCACCGTAGGCGTCACTCTAGGGCGTTGCTCCACCAGATCGAATAGTTAGGGCCTTAGAAGTCAACGCCAGAGGCGTAAAATACAATAAAGATGCAACAGTTTTTCCATCGTATAAAACGAATAATTGAAACCATAGGAAAAGTAATGGTCATTTCTACGTTCCGGGCAACCTAGGCTACACCCTAGGGCGCTGCTCCAACAGATCGTATAGTTGGTGCCCTAGAAGTCAGCGCCAGAAGCATAAAATACAATATAAATACAACAGTTTTTCCATCGTATAAAACGAATAATTGCAACAAGTATGAAAGTTATGGTCATTTCTACTTTCCGGGCAACCTAGGCTTCACGCTAGAGCGTTGGCCCAACAGGTTGAATAGTTAGGGCCTAAGAAGTCAACGCCAGGAACATAAAATACGATATAAATACCACAGCCTTTCCCTCGTATAAAACAAATAATTGCAACCAGTGTGAAAGTTATGGTCATTTCTACGTTCCGGGCAACCTAGGCTTCACTCTTGGGCGTTGCTCCACCAGATCGAATAGATAGGGCCTTAGAAGTCAACGCCCGAAACATAAAATACAAAATAAATAGAACAGTTTTTCCATTGTATAAAACGAATAATAGCAACCAGTGTGAAGGTTATGGTCATTTCTAAGTTCCGGGCAACCTAGGCTTCACTCTAGGGCGTTGCTCCACCAGATCGAATAGTTAGGGCCTTAGAAGTCAACGCCAGAGGCGTAAAATACAATAAAGATGCAACAGTTTTTCCATCGTATAAAACGAATAATTGAAACCAGTGGAAAAGTAATGGTCATTTCTACGTTCCGGGCAACCTAGGCTTCACCCTAGGGCGCTGCTCCACCAGATCGAATAGTTAGTGCCCTAGAAGTCAGCGCCAGAAGCATAAAATACAATATAAATACAACAGTTTTTCCATCGTATAAAACGAATAATTGCAACAAGTATGAAAGTTATGGTCATTTCTACTTTCCGGGCAACCTAGGCTTCACCCTAGGGCGTTGTTCCAACAGATTGAATAGTTAGGGCCTTAGAAGTCACCGTACGAAGCATAAAATACAAAATAAATAGAATGGTTTTTCCATTGTATAAAACGAATAATTGCTACCAGTGTGAAAGTTATGTTCATTTCTACATTCCGGGCAACATAGGCTTCACTCTAGTGCGTTGCTCCACTAGATCGAATAGTTAGGGCCTTAGAAGTCAACGCCCGAAGCATAAAATACAAAATAAATAGAACAGTTTTTCCATTGTATAAAACGAATAATTGCTACCAGTGTGAAAGTGATGGTCATTTCTACGTTCCGGGCAACCTAGGCTTCACTATAGGGCGTTGCTCCACCAGATCGAACAGTTAGGGCCTTAGAAGTCAACGCCCGAAGCAGAAAATACAAAATAAATAGAACAGTTTTTCCATTGTATAAAACGAATAATTGCTACCAGTGTGAAAGTTATGTTCATTTCTACGTTTCTGACAACTTAGTCTTCACTGTAGGGTGTTGCTCCACCAAATCGAATAGGTAGGGCCATAGAAGTCAACGCCCGAAGCATAAAATACAATAAATATACAAGTGTTTTTCCATCGTATAACAGGAATAATTGCAACCAGTGTGAAAGTCATGGTCATTTCAACGTTCTGGGCAACCTAGGCTTCACTCTAGGGCGTCGTTCCACCAGATCGAATAGTTAGGGCCTAAGAAGTCAACGCCAGAAGCATAAAATACAATATAAATATAACAGTTTTTCCATCGTATAAAACGAATAATTGCAGCAAGGATGAAAGTTGTGGTTATTTCTACGTTCCGGGCAACCTAGGTTTCACTCTATGGCGTTGCTCCACCAGATCGAATAGTGAGGGCCTTAGAAGTAAACGCCCGAAGCATAAAATACGATACAAAATACAACAGCTTTTCCATCGTATAAAACGAATAGTTGGGACCAGTGTGAAAGTTATAGTCATTTCAACATTCCGAGCAACCTAGGTTTCACTCTAGGGCGTTGCTCCACGAGATCGAATAGCTAGGGACTTGGAATTCAACGCCAGAAGAATAAAACACAATATAAGTACAACAGTTTTTCCATTGTATAAAATGAATAATTGCAAACATTGTGAAATTAATGGTCATTTCTACGTTCCGGACAATCTAGGCGTCACTGTAGGGCGTTGCTCCCCCACAGCTAATAGGTACGGCCTTAGAAGTCAACGCCAGAAGCATAAAATACAATATCAATACAACAGCTTTTCCATCGTATAAAATGAATAATTGCAAACAGTGTGAAAGTAATGGTCATTTCTACGTTCCGGGCAACCTAGGCTTCACTCTAGGGCGGCGCTCCACCAGATCGAATAGCTATGGACTGAGAATTCAACGCCAGAAGCATAAAATACAATAAAAATACAACAGTTCTTCCATCGTATAACAGGAATAATTGCAACCAGTGTGAAAGTGATGGTCATTTCTACGTTCAGGGCAACCTAGGCTTCACTCTAGGGCGTCGCTCCACCAGATCGAGTAGTTAGGGCCTAAGAAGTCAACGCCAGAAGCATAAAATAGAATATAAATATAACAGTTTTTCCATCGTATAAAACGAATATTTGCAACAAGTATGAAAGTTGTGGTTATTTCTACTTTCCGGGCAACCTAGGCTTCACCCTAGGGTGTTGCTCCAATAGATTGAATAGCTAGCGCCTTAGAAGTCAACGCCCGAAGCATAAAACACAAAATAAGTAGAACAGTTCTTCCATCGTATAAAACTAATAATTGCAACCAGTGTGAAAGTAATGGGCATTTCTACGTTCCGGGCAACCTAGGCTTCACTCTAGGGCGGCGCTCCACCAGATCGAATAGCTATGGACTGAGAATTCAACGCCAGAAGCATAAAATACAATAAAAATACAACAGTTCTTCCATCGTATAACAGGAATAATTGCAACCACTGTGAAAGTGATGGTCATTTCTACGTTCAGGGCAACCTAGGCTTCACTCTAGGGCGTCGCTCCACCAGATCGAATAGATAGGGCCTTAGAAGTCAACGCCAGTAGCATAAAATACAATAAAGATGCAACAGTTTTTCCATCGTATAACAGGAATAATTGCAACCAGTGTGAAGGTAATGGTATGTCCTACGTTCCGAGCAAGCTTGGCTTCACCCTAGGGTGTTGCTAAACCAGATCGAATAGTTAGGGCCTTAGAAGTCAACGCCCGAAACATAAAATACAAAATAAATAGAACAGTTTTTCCATTGTATAAAACGAATAATAGCAACCAGTGTGAAGGTTATGGTCATTTCTAAGTTCCGGGCAACCTAGGCCTCACTCTAAGGCGTTGCACCACCAGATCGAATAGTTAGGGCCTTAGAAGTCATCGCCCGAAGCATAAACTACAAAATAAAGAGAACAGTTTTTCCATTGTATAAAACGAATAATTGCTACCAGTGTGAAAGTTATGGTCATTTCTACGTGCCGGGCAACCTAGGCTTCACTCTAGGGCGTTGCTCCACCAGATCGAATAGTTAGGGCCTTAGAAGTCAACGCCAGAGGCGTAAAATACAATAAAGGTGCAACAGTTTTTCCATCGTATAAAACGAATAATTGAAACCAGTGGAAAAGTAATGGTCATTTCTACGTTCCGAGCAACCTAGGCTTCACCCTAGGGCGCTGCTCCAACAGATCGTATAGTTAGTGCCCTAGAAGTCAGCGCCAGAAGCATAAAATACAATATAAATACAACAGTTTTTCCATCGCATAAAACGAATAATTGCAACAAGTATGAAAGTTATGGTCATTTCTACTTTCCGGGCAACCTAGGCTTCACGCTAGGGTGTTGGCCCAACAGGTTGAATAGTTAGGGCCTAAGAAGTCAACGCCAGGAACATAAAATACGATATAAATACCACAGCCTTTCCCTCGTATAAAACAAATAATTGCAACCAGTGTGAAAGTTATGGTCATTTCTACGTTCAGGGCAACCTAGGCTTCACTCTTGGGCGTTGCTCCACCAGATCGAATAGATAGGGCCTTAGAAGTCAACGCCAGAAGCATAAAATACAATAAAGATGCAACAGTTTTTCCATCGTATAACAGGAATAATTGCAACCAGTGTGAAGGTAATGGTATGTCCTACGTTCCGAGCAAGCTTGGCTTCACCCTAGGGTGTTGCTAAACCAGATCGAATAGTTAGGGCCTTAGAAGTCAACGCCCGAAACATAAAATACAAAATAAATAGAACAGTTTTTCCATTGTATAAAACGAATAATAGCAACCAGTGTGAAGGTTATGGTCATTTCTAAGTTCCGGGCAACCTAGGCTTCACTCTAGGGCGTTGCTCCACCAGATCGAATAGTTAGGGCCTTAGAAGTCAACGCCAGAGGCGTAAAATACAATAAAGATGCAACAGTTTTTCCATCGTATAAAACGAATAATTGAAACCAGTGGAAAAGTAATGGTCATTTCTACGTTCCGGGCAACCTAGGCTTCACCCTAGGGCGCTGCTCCACCAGATCGAATAGTTAGTGCCCTAGAAGTCAGCGCCAGAAGCATAAAATACAATATAAATACAACAGTTTTTCCATCGTATAAAACGAATAATTGCAACAAGTACGAAAGTTATGGTCATTTCTACTTTCCGGGCAACCTAGGCTTCACCCTAGGGCGTTGCTCCAACAGATTGAATAGATAGGGCCTTAGAAGTCAACGCCCGAAGCATAAAATACAAAATAAGTAGAACAGTTTTTCCATCGTATAAAACTAATAATTGCAACTAGTGTGAAAGTAATGGGCATTTCTACGTTCCGGGCAACCTAGGCTTCACTCTAGGGCGTTGCTCCACCACATCGAATAGCTACGGCCTCAGAAGTCAACGCCAGAAGCATAAAATACAGTATAAATACAACAGCTTTTCCATTGTATAGCATGACTAATTGCAACCAGTGCGAAAGTAACGATCATTTCGACGTTTCGGGCATGCTAGACTTAACTCTAGGGCGTTGTTCCACCAGATCGAAAAGTTAGGGCCTAAGAAGTCAACGCCAGAAGCATAAAATACAATATAAATATAACAGTTTTTCCATCGTATAAAACGGATAATAGCAACCAGTGTAAAAGTTCTGGTCATTTCTACGTTCCCGGCAACCTAGGCTTCACTCTAGGGCGTTGCTCCACCAGATCGAATAGTTAGGGCCTTAGAAGTCAACGCCCGAAGCATAAAATACGAAATAAATAGTACAGTTTTTCCATTGTATAAAACGAATAATTGCTACCAGTGTGAAAGTTATGTTGATTTCTACGTTTCTAACAATCTAGGCTTCACTGTAGGGTGTTGCTCCACCAAATCGAATAGGTAGGGCCATAGAAGTCAACGCCCGAAGCATAAAATACAATAAATATACAAGTGTTTTTCCATCGTATAACAGGAATAATTGCAACCAGTGTGAAAGTCATGGTCATTTCAACGTTCTGGGCAACCTAGGCTTCACTCTAGGGCATCGTTCCACCAGATCGAATAGTTAGGGCCTAAGAAGTCAACGCCAGAAGCATAAAATACAATATAAATATAACAGTTTTTCCATCGTATAAAACGAATAATTGCAGCAAGGATGAAAGTTGTGGTTATTTCTACGTTCCGGGCAACCTAGGTTTCACTCTATGGCGTTGCTCCACCAGATCGAATAGTGAGGGCCTTAGAAGTAAACGCCCGAAGCATAAAATACGATACAAAATACAACAGCTTTTCCATCGTATAAAACGAATAATTGGGACCAGTGTGAAAGTTATAGTCATTTCAACATTCCGAGCAACCTAGGTTTCACTCTAGGGCGACGCTCCACCAGATCGAATAGCTATGGACTTAGAATTCAACGCCAGAAGCATAAAATACAATAAAAATACAACAGATCTTCCATCGTATAACAGGAATAATTGCAACCAGTGTGAAAGTGATGGTCATTTCTACGTTTAGGGCAACCTAGGCTTCACTCTAGGGCGTCGCTCCACCAGATCGAGTAGTTAGGGCCTAAGAAGTCAACGCCAGAAGCATAAAATAGAATATAAATATAACAGTTTTTCCATCGTATAAAACGAATATTTGCAACAAGTATGAAAGTTGTGGTTATTTCTACTTTCCGGGCAACCTAGGCTTCACCCTAGGGTGTTGCTCCAACAGATTGAATAGCTAGCGCCTTAGAAGTCAACGCCCGAAGCATAAAACACAAAATAAGTAGAACAGTTCTTCCATCGTATAAAACTAATAATTGCAACCAGTGTGAAAGTAATGGGCATTTCTACGTTCCGGGCAACCTAGGCTTCACTCTAGGGCGGCGCTCCACCAGATCGAATAGTTAGGGCCTTAGAAGTCAACGCCAGAGGCGTAAAATACAATAAAGATGCAACAGTTTTTCCATCGTATAAAACGAATAATTGCAACAAGTATGAAAGTTATGGTCATTTCTACTTTCCGGGCAACCTAGGCTTCACGCTAGGGCGTTGGCCCAACAGGTTGAATAGTTAGGGCCTAAGAAGTCAACGCCAGGAACATAAAATACGATATAAATACCACAGCCTTTCCCTCGTATAAAACAAATAATTGCAACCAGTGTGAAAGTTATGGTCATTTCTACGTTCCGGGCAACCTAGGCTTCACTCTTGGGCGTTGCTCCACCAGATCGAATAGAAAGGGCCTTAGAAGTCAACGCCAGAAGCATAAAATACAATAAAGATGCAACAGTTTTTCCATCGTATAACAGGAATAATTGCAACCAGTGTGAAGGTAATGGTATGTCCTACGTTCCGAGCAAGCTTGGCTTCACCCTAGGGTGTTGCTAAACCAGATCGAATAGTTAGGGCCTTAGAAGTCAACGCCCGAAACATAAAATACAAAATAAATAGAACAGTTTTTCCATTGTATAAAACGAATAATAGCAACCAGTGTGAAGGTTATGGTCATTTCTAAGTTCCGGGCAACCTAGGCCTCACTCTAAGGCGTTGCACCACCAGATCGAATAGTTAGGGCCTTAGAAGTCATCGCCCGAAGCATAAACTACAAAATAAAGAGAACAGTTTTTCCATTGTATAAAACGAATAATTGCTACCAGTGTGAAAGTTATGGTCATTTCTACGTGCCGGGCAACCTAGGCTTCACTCTAGGGCGTTGCTCCACCAGATCGAATAGTTAGGGCCTTAGAAGTCAACGCCAGAGGCGTAAAATACAATAAAGGTGCAACAGTTTTTCCATCGTATAAAACGAATAATTGAAACCAGTGGAAAAGTAATGGTCATTTCTACGTTCCGAGCAACCTAGGCTTCACCCTAGGGCGCTGCTCCAACAGATCGTATAGTTAGTGCCCTAGAAGTCAGCGCCAGAAGCATAAAATACAATATAAATACAACAGTTTTTCCATCGCATAAAACGAATAATTGCAACAAGTATGAAAGTTATGGTCATTTCTACTTTCCGGGCAACCTAGGCTTCACGCTAGGGTGTTGGCCCAACAGGTTGAATAGTTAGGGCCTAAGAAGTCAACGCCAGGAACATAAAATACGATATAAATACCACAGCCTTTCCCTCGTATAAAACAAATAATTGCAACCAGTGTGAAAGTTATGGTCATTTCTACGTTCAGGGCAACCTAGGCTTCACTCTTGGGCGTTGCTCCACCAGATCGAATAGATAGGGCCTTAGAAGTCAACGCCAGAAGCATAAAATACAATAAAGATGCAACAGTTTTTCCATCGTATAACAGGAATAATTGCAACCAGTGTCAAGGTAATGGTATGTCCTACGTTCCGGGCAACCTAGGCTTCACCCTAGGGCGTTGCTCCACCAGATCGAATAGTTAGTGCCCTAGAAGTCAGCGCCAGAAGCATAAAATACAATATAAATACAACAGTTTTTCCATCGTATAAAACGAATAATTGCAACAAGTATGAAAGTTATGGTCATTTCTACTTTCCGGGCAACCTAGGCTTCACCCTAGGGCGTTGTTCGAACAGATTGAATAGTTAGGGCCTTAGAAGTCACCGTACGAAGCATAAAATACAAAATAAATAGAATGGTTTTTCCATTGTATAAAACGAATAATTGCTACCAGTGTGAAAGTTATGTTCATTGCTACATTCCGGGCAACATAGGCTTCACTCTAGGGCGTTGCTCCACCAGATCGAATAGTTAGGGCCTTAGAAGTCAACGCCCGAAGCATAAAATACAAAATAAATAGAACAGTTTTTCCATTGTATAAAACGAATAATTGCTACCAGTGTGAAAGTGATGGTCATTTCTACGTTCCGGGCAACCTAGGCTTCACTCTAGGGCGTTGCTCCACCAGATCGAACAGTTAGGGCCTTAGAAGTCAACGCCCGAAGCATAAAATACAAAATAAATAGAACAGTTTTTCCATTGTATAAAACGAATAATTGCTACCAGTGTGAAAGTTATGTTCATTTCTACGTTTCTGACAACTTAGTCTTCACTGTAGGGTGTTGCTCCACCAAATCGAATAGGTAGGGCCATAGAAGTCAACGCCCGAAGCATAAAATACAATAAATATACAAGTGTATTTCCATCGTATAACAGGAATAATTGCAACCAGTGTGAAAGTGATGGTCTTTTCTACGTTCTGGGCAACCTAGGCTTCACTCTAGGGCGTCGCTCCACCAGATCGAGTAGTTAGGGCCTAAGAAGTCAACGCCAGAAGCATAAAATACAATATAAATATAACAGTTTTTCCATCGTATAAAACGAATATTTGCAACAAGTATGAAAGTTGTGGTTATTTCTACTTTCCGCGCAACCTAGGCTTCACCCTAGGGCGTTGATCCAACAGATTGAATAGATAGGGCCTTAGAAGTCAACGCCCGAAGCATAAAATACAAAATAAGTAGAACAGTTTTTCCATCGTATAAAACTAATAATTGCAACTAGTGTGAAAGTAATGGGCATTTCTACGTTCCGGGCAACCTAGGCTTCACTCTAGGGCGTTGCTCCACCACATCGAATAGCTACGGCCTCAGAAGTCAACGCCAGAAGCATAAAATACAGTATAAATACAACAGCTTTTCCATTGTATAGCATGACTAATTGCAACCAGTGCGAAAGTAGCGATCATTTCTACGTTTCGGGCATGCTAGACTTAACTCTAGGGCGTTGTTCCACCAGATCGAAAAGTTAGGGCCTATGAAGTCAACGCCAGAAGCATAAAATACAATATAAATATAACAGTTTTTCCATCGTATAAAACGGATAATAGCAACCAGGGTGAAAGTTCTGGTCATTTCTACGTTCCCGGCAACCTAGGCTTCAATCTAGGGCGTTGCTCCACCAGATCGAATAGTTAGGGCCTTAGAAGTCAACGCCCGAAGCATAAAATACAAAATAAATAGTACAGTTTTTCCATTGTATAAAACGAATAATTGCTACCAGTGTGAAAGTTATGTTGATTTCTACGTTCCGGGCAACCTAGGCTTCAATCTAGGGCGTTGCTCCACCAGATCGAATAGTTAGGGCCTAAGAAGTCAACGCCAGAAGCATAAAATACAAAATAAGTAGAACAGTTCTTCCATCGTATAAAACTAATAATTGCAACCAGTGTGAAAGTAATGGGCATTTCTACGTTCCGGGCAACCTAGGCTTCACTCTAGGGCGTTGCTCCACCACAGCTAATAGCTACGGCCTTAGAAGTCAACGCCAGAAGCATAAAATACAATATAAATATAAAATAATTTACATCGTATAAAACGAGTAATAGCAACCAGTGTGAAAGTTATGGTTATTTCTCCGTTCCAGGCAACCTAGGCTTCACTCGAGTGCGTTGCCCCACCAGGCCGAATAGTTAGGGGCTTAGAAGTCAACGCCCGAAGCATAAAATACAAAATAAGTAGAACAGCTTTTCCATCGTATAAAATGGATAATTGCAAACAGTGTGAAAGTAATGGTCATTTCTACGTTCCAGGTAACCGAGGTTTCGCTCTAGGGCGTTGCCCCACCAGATCTAACAGCTAGGGACATATAATTCAACACCAGATGGATAAAATACAATATAAGTACAACAGTTTTTCCATCGTATAAAATGAATGATTGCAACCATTGTGAAAGTAATGGTAATTTCTACGTCTCCGGCAACCTAGCCGTCACTCTAGGACGTTGCTCCACCACATCTAATAGCTACGGCCTTAGAAGTCAACGCCAGAAGCATAAAGTACAATATAAATACAACAGCTTTTCCATCGTATAAAATGAATAATTGCAACCAGTGTGAAAGTAAAGGTCATTTCTACGTTCCGGGCAACCTAGGCTTCACTCTAGGGCGTTGCTCCACCAGATGGAATAGTTAGGGCCTTAGAAGTCAACGGCCGAAGAATAAAATACAAAATAAATAGAACAGTTTTTCCATTGTATAAAACGAATAATTGCTGCCAGTGTGAAAGTTATGTTCATTTCTACGTTCCGGGGAACCTAGGCTTAACTGTAGGGTGTTCCTCCAACAGATCGAATAGGTAGGGCCATAGAAGTCAACGCCCGAACCATATAATGCAAAAAAAATACAACAGTGCTTCCATCATATAACAGGAATAATTGCAACCAGTTTGAAAGTGAAGGACAATTCTACGTTCCGGGGAACCTAGGCTTCACTCTAGGGCGTTGCTCCACCAGCTCGAATAGTTAGTGCCTTAGAAGTCAACGCCAGATGCATAAAATACAATATAAATACAACAGTTTTTCCATCATATAAAACGAGTAATTGCAGCCAGTATGAAACTTATGGTCATTTCTACTTTCCGAGCAACCTAGGCTACACCCTAGGGCGTTGCTCCAACAGATTGAGTAGTTAGGGCCTTAGAAGTCAACGCCCGAACCATATAATGCAAAAAAAATACAACAGTGTTTCCATCGTATAACAGGAATAATTGCAACCAGTTTGAAAGTGATGGACAATTCTACGTTCCGGGCAACCTAGGCTTCACTCTAGGGAGTTGCTCCACCAAGTCGAATAGTTAGTGCCTTAGAAGTCAACGCCAGAAGCATAAAATACAATATAAATTCAACAGTTTTTCCATCGTATAAAACTAATAATTGCAACCAGTATGAAACTTATGGTCATATCTACTTTCCGAGCAACCTAGGCTTCACCCTAGGGCGTTGCTCCAACAGTTTGAATAGTTAGGGCCTTAGAAGTCAACGCCAGAAGAATAAAATGCAATATAAGTACAACAGTTTACCATCGTATAAAATGAATAATTGCAAACTTTGTGAAAGTAATGGCCATTTCTACGTGCCGGGCAACCTACGCGTCACTCTAGGGCGTTGCTCCACCACAGCTAAAAGCTACGGCCTTAGAAGTCAACGCCAGAAGCATAAAATACAATAAATATGCAACCGATTTTCCATCGTATAGCATGACTAATTGCAACCAGTGGGAAAGTAATGACCATTTCGACGTTTCGGGCCTCCTAGGCTTAACTCTGAGGGGTTGCTCCACCATATCGAAGAGATAGGGCCTTAGAAGTCAGCGCCAGAAGCACAAAATACGATATAAATACAACAGCTTTTCCATCGTATAAAACGAATAATGGTGACCAGTGTGAAAGTTATGGTCATTTTTACGTTCCGGGCAACGTATGCTTCACTCTAGGACGTTGCTCCACCAGATCGAATAGTTGGGGCCTAAGAAGTCAACGGCAGAAGCATAAAATACAATCTAACTACAACAGTTTTTCTACCGAATAAAATGAATAATTGCATACATTGTGAAAGCAATGGTCATTTCTACGTTCCGGGCAACCTAGGCTTCACTCTAGGCCGTTACTCCACCAGATCGAATAGCTAGGGCCATAGAAGTCAACGCCCGAAGCATAAAATACGATAAATATACAAGAGTTTTTCCATCGTATAACAGGAATAATTGCAACCAGTGTGAAAGTGATGGTCATTTCTACGTTCCGGGCAACCTAGGCTTCACTCTGGGGCGTTGTTCCCCCAGATCCAATAGCTAGGGCCTAAGAAGTCAACGGCAGAAGCATAAAATACAATATAAATATAACAGTTTTTCCATCGTATAAAACGAATAATTGCAACCAGTATGAAACTTATGGTCATTTCTACTTTCCGAGCAACCTAGGCTTCACCCTAGGGCGTTGCTCCAACAGATTGAATAGTTAGGGCCTTAGAAGTCAATGCACGAAGCATAAAATGAAATAAAAATTCAACAGCTTTTCCATTGTATAACAGGAACAATTGCAGCCAGTGTGAAAGTTATGGTCATTTCTTCGTTCCGGGCAACCTAGGCTTCACTCTGGGGCGTTGCTCCACCAGATCGAATAGATAGGGCCTTAGAAGTCATCGCCAGAAGCATAAATTACAATAAAGATGCAACAGTTTTTCCGTCGTATAACAGGAATAATTGCAACCAGTGTGAAGGTAATGGTATGTCCTACGTTCCGAGCAAGCTTGGCTTCACCCTAGGGCGTTGCTCCACCAGATCGAATGGTTAGGGCCTAAGAAGTCAACGCCAGGAACATAAAATACGATATAAATACCACAGCCTTTCCGTCGTATAAAACAAATAATTGCAACCAGTGTGAAAGTTATGGTCAATTCTACGTTCCCGGCAACCTAGGCTTCACTCTTGGGCGTTGCTCCACCAGATCGAATAGATAGGGCCTTAGAAGTCAACGCCAGAAGCATAAAATACAATAAAGATGCAACAGTTTTTCCATCGTATAACAGGAATAATTGCAACCAGTGTGAAGGTAATGGTATGTCCTACGTTCCGAGCAAGCTTGGCTTCACCCTAGGGTGTTGCTAAACCAGATCGAATAGTTAGGGCCTTAGAAGTCAACGCCCGAAACATAAAATACAAAATAAATAGAACAGTTTTTCCATTGTATAAAACGAATAATAGCAACCAGTGTGAAGGTTATGGTCATTTCTAAGTTCCGGGCAACCTAGGCCTCACTCTAAGGCGTTGCACCACCAGATCGAATAGTTAGGGCCTTAGAAGTCATCGCCCGAAGCATAAACTACAAAATAAAGAGAACAGTTTTTCCATTGTATAAAACGAATAATTGCTACCAGTGTGAAAGTTATGGTCATTTCTACGTGCCGGGCAACCTAGGCTTCACTCTAGGGCGTTGCTCCACCAGATCGAATAGTTAGGGCCTTAGAAGTCAACGCCAGAGGCGTAAAATACAATAAAGATGCAACAGTTTTTCCATCGTATAAAACGAATAATTGCAACAAGTATGAAAGTTATGGTCATTTCTACTTTCCGGGCAACCTAGGCTTCACGCTAGGGCGTTGGCCCAACAGGTTGAATAGTTAGGGCCTAAGAAGTCAACGCCAGGAACATAAAATACGATATAAATACCACAGCCTTTCCCTCGTATAAAACAAATAATTGCAACCAGTGTGAAAGTTATGGTCATTTCTACGTTCCGGGCAACCTAGGCTTCACTCTTGGGCGTTGCTCCACCAGATCGAATAGATAGGGCCTTAGATGTCAACGCCAGAAGCATAAAATACAATAAAGATGCAACAGTTTTTCCATCGTATAACAGGAATAATTGCAACCAGTGTGAAGGTAATGGTATGTCCTACGTTCCGAGCAAGCTTGGCTTCACCCTAGGGTGTTGCTAAACCAGATCGAATAGTTAGGGCCTTAGAAGTCATCGCCCGAAGCATAAACTACAAAATAAAGAGAACAGTTTTTCCATTGTATAAAACGAATAATTGCTACCAGTGTGAAAGTTATGGTCATTTCTACGTGCCGGGCAACCTAGGCTTCACTCTAGGGCGTTGCTCCACCAGATCGAATAGTTAGGGCCTTAGAAGTCAACGCCAGAGGCGTAAAATACAATAAAGGTGCAACAGTTTTTCCATCGTATAAAACGAATAATTGAAACCAGTGGAAAGGTAATGGTCATTTCTACGTTCCGGGCAACCTAGGCTTCACCCTAGGGCGCTGCTCCAACAGATCGTATAGTTAGTGCCCTAGAAGTCAGCGCCAGAAGCATAAAATACAATATAAATACAACAGTTTTTCCATCGTATAAAACGAATAATTGCAACAAGTATGAAAGTTATGGTCATTTCTACTTTCTGGGCAACCTAGGCTTCACGCTAGGGCGTTGGCCCAACAGGTTGAATAGTTAGGGCCTAAGAAGTCAACGCCAGGAACATAAAATACGATATAAATACCACAGCCTTTCCCTCGTATAAAACAAATAATTGCAACCAGAGTGAAAGTTATGGTCATTTCTACGTTCCGGGCAACCTAGGCTTCACTCTTGGGCGTTGCTCCACCAGATCGAATAGATAGGGCCTTAGAAGTCAACGCCCGAAGCATGAAATACAAAATAAATAGAACAGTTGTTCCATCGTATAAAACGAATAATTCCTACCAGTGTGAAAGTTATGGTAATTTCTACGTTCCGGGCAACCTAGGTTTCACTCTAGGGCGTTGCTCCACCAGATCGCATAGCTAGGGACTTGGAATTCAACGTCATAAGAATAAAATACAATATAAGTACAACAGTTTTTCCAACGTATAAAATGAATAATTGGAAACATTGTGAAAGCAATGGTCATTTCTACGTTCAGGGCAACGTAGGCGTCACTCTAGGGCGTTACTCCACCAGATCGGATAGTTAGGGCCTTAGAAGTCAACGCCCGAAGCATAAAATACAAAATAAATAGAACAGTTTTTCCATTTTATAAAACGAATAATTGCTACCAGTGTGAAAGTTATAGTCATTTCTACTTTCCGGGCAACCTAGGCTTCACCCTAGGGCGTTGTTCCAACAGATTGAATAGTTAGGGCCTTAGAAGTCAACGCCCGAAGCATGAAATACAAAATAAATAGAACAGTTGTTCCATCGTATAAAACGAATAATTCCTACCAGTGTGAAAGTTATGGTAATTTCTACGTTCCGGGCAACCTAGGTTTCACTCTAGGGCGTTGCTCCACCAGATCGCATAGCTAGGGACTTCGAATTCAACGCCATAAGAATAAAATACAATATAAGTACAACAGTTTTTCCATCGTATAAAACGAATAATTGAAACCAGTGTAAAAGTAATGGTCAGTTCTACGTTCCCGGCAACCTAGGCTTCACCCTAGGGCGCTGCTCCACCAGATCGAATAGTTAGTGCCCTAGAAGTCAGCGCCAGACGCATAAAATACAATATAAATACAACAGTTTTTCCATCGTATGAAACGAATAATTGCAACCACTATGAAAGTTATAGTCATATCTACTTTTCGGGCAACCTAGGCTTCACCCTAGGGCGTTGTTCCAACAGATTGAATAGTTAGGGCGTTAGAAGTCAACGCCCGAAGCATGAAATACAAAATAAATAGAACAGTTGTTCCATCGTATAAAACGAATAATAGCAACCAGTGTGAAAGTTATGGTCATTTCTACGTTCCGGGCAACCTAGGTCTCACTCTAGGGCGTTGCACCACCAGATCGAATAGTTAGGGCCTTAGAAGTCAACGCCCGAAGCATAAACTACAAAATAAATAGAACAGTTTTTCCATTGTATAAAACGAATAATTGCTACCAGTGTGAAAGTTACGGTCATTTCTACGTGCCGGGCAACCTAGGCTTCACACTAGGCTGTTGCTCCACCAGATCGAATAGTTAGGGCCTTAGAAGTCAACGCCCGAAGCATAAAGTACAATAAAGATGCTACAGTTTTTCCATCGTATAAAACGAATAATTGAAACCAGTGTAAAAGTAATGGTCATTTCTACGTTCCCGGCAACCTGGGCTTCACCCTAGGGCGCTGCTCCACCAGATCGAATAGTTAGTGCCCTAGAAGTCAGCGCCAGAAGCATAAAATACAATATAAATACAACAGTTTTTCCATCGTATGAAACGAATAATTGCAACCAGTATGAAAGTTATAGTCATATCTACTTTCCGGGCAACCTAGGCTTCACCCTAGGGCGTTGTTCCAACAGATTGAATAGTTAGGGCCTTAGAAGTCAACGCCCGAAGCATGAAATACAAAATAAATAGAACAGTTGTTCCATCGTATAAAACGAATAATTCCTACCATTGTGAAAGTTATGGTAATTTCTACGTTCCGGGCAACCTAGGCTTCACTCTAGGGCGTTGCTCCACCAGATCGAGCACTTAGGGCCTAAGAAGTCAACGCCAGAAGCATAAGGTACAATATAAATATAACAGTTTTTCCATCGTATAAAACGAATAATAGCAACCAGTGTGAAAGTTCTGGTCATTTCTACGTTCCGGGCAACCTAGGCTTCACTCTAGGGCGTTGCTCAACCAGATCGAATAGTTAGGGCCTTAGAAGTCAACGCCCGAAGCATAAAGTACAAAATAAATAGAACAGTTTTTCCATTGTATGAAACGAATAATTGCTACCAGTGTGAAAGTTATGTTCATTTCTACGTTTCTGACAGCCTAGGCCTCACAGTAGGGTGTTGCTCCACCAAATCGAATAGGTAGGGCCATAGAAGTCAACGCCCGAAGCATAAAATACAATAAATATACAAGTGTTTTTCCATCGTATAACAGGAATAATTGCAAGCAGTGTGAAAGTCATGGTCATTTCAACGTTCTGGGCAACCTAGGCTTCACTCTAGGCCGTCGTTCCACCAGATCAAATAGTTAGGGCCTAAGAAGTCAACGCCAGAAGCATAAAATACAGTATAAATATAACAGTTTTTCCATCGTATAAAACGAATAATTGCAGCAAGGATGAAAGTTGTGGTTATTTCTACGTTCCGGGCAACCTAGGTTTCACTCTATGGCGTTGCTCCACCAGATCGAATAGTGAGGGCCTTAGAAGTAAACGCCCGAAGCATAAAGTACGATACAAAATACAACAGCTTTTCCATCGTATAAAACGAATAATTGGGACCAGTGTGAAAGTTATAGTCATTTCAACATTCCGAGCAACCTAGGTTTCACTCTAGGGCGTTGCTCCACGAGATCGAATAGCTAGGGACTTGGAATTCAACGCCAGAAGAATAAAACACAATATAAGTACAACAGTTTTTCCATTGTATAAAATGAATAATTGCAAACATTGTGAAATTAATGGTCATTTCTACGTTCCGGGCAATCTAGGCGTCACTGTAGGGCGTTGCTCCCCCACAGCTAATAGCTACGGCCTTAGAACTCAACGCCAGAAGCATAAAATACAATATCAATACAACAGCTTTTCCATCGTATAAAATGAATAATTGCAAACAGTGTGAAAGTAATGGTCATTTCTACGTTCCGGGCAACCTAGGCTTCACTCTAGGGCGGCGCTCCACCAGATCGAATAGCTATAGACTTAGAATTCAACACCAGAAGTATAAAATACAATAAAAATACAACAGTTCTTCCATCGTATAACAGGAATAATTGCACCCAGTGTGAAAGTGCTGGTCATTTCTACGTTCAGGGCAACCTAGGCTTCACTCTAGGGCGTCGCTCCACCAGATCGAGTAGTTAGGGCCTAAGAAGTCAACGCCAGAAGCATAAAATAGAATATAAATATAACAGTTTTTCCATCGTATAAAACGAATATTTGCAACAAGTATGAAAGTTGTGGTTATTTCTACTTTCCGGGCAACCTAGGCTTCACCCTAGGGCGTTGCTCCAACAGATTGAATAGCTAGCGCCTTAGAAGTCAACGCCCGAAGCATAAAACACAAAATAAGTAGAACAGTTCTTCCATCGTATAAAACTAATAATTGCAACCAGTGTGAAAGTAATGGGCATTTCTACGTTCCGGGCAACCTAGGCTTCACTCTAGGGCGTTGCTCCACCAGATCGAATAGCTAGGGCCTAAGAAGTGAACGCCAGAAGCATAAAATACAATATAAATATAACAGTATTTCCATCATATAAAACGAGTAATTGCAACCAGTATGAAAGTTGTGGTCATTTCTACTTTCCGGTCAAACTAGGCTACACCCTAGGGCGTTGCTTCAACAGATTGAATAGTTAGGGCCTTTGAAGTCAATGCCCGAAGCATAAAATGCAATAAAAATACAACAGTTTTTCCATCATATAACCGGAATAATTGCAACCTGTTTGAAAGTGATGGTCATTTCTACGTTCCGGGCAACCTAGGCTTCACTCTATGGCGTTCTGCCACCACGTCGAATAGCTGCGGACTCAGAAGTCAACGCCTGAAGCATAAAATACAATAGAAATACAACAGTATTTCCATCATATAACAGGAATAATTGCAACCAGTTTGAAAGTGATGGTCATTTCTACGTTCCGGGCAACCTAGGCTTCACTCTATGGCGTTCTTCCACCACGTCGAATAGCTGCGGACTCAGAAGTCAACGCCTGAAGCATAAAATGCAATAAAAATACAACAGTTTTTCCATCATATAACCGGAATAATTGCAACCTGTTTGAAAGTGATGGTCATTTCTACGTTCCGGGCAACCTAGGCTACACCCTAGGGCGTTGCTCCAACAGATTGAATAGTTAGGGCCTTAGAAGTCAATGCCCGAAGCATAAAATGCAATAAAAATACAACAGTTTTTCCGTCATATAGCAGGAATAATTGCAACCAGTTTGAAAGTTATGGTCATTTCTACGTTCCGGGAAACCTCGGCTTCACTCTAGGGCGTTGCTCCGCCAGATCGAATAGTTAGTGCAATAGAAGTCAACGCCAGAAGCATAAAATACAATATAAATACAACAGTTTTTCCATCGAATAAAACGAATAATTGCAACCAGTATGAAAGTTAACGTCATTTCTTCTTCCCGGGCAACATAGGCTTCACCCTTGGGCGTTGCTCCAACAGATTGAATAGTTAGGGCCTTAGAAGTCAACGCCGGAAGCATAAAATGCAATAAAAATACAACAGTTTTTCCATCGTATAAAAGGATTAATTGCAACCAGTTTGAAAGTGATGGTCAGTTCTACGTTCCGGGCAACCTAGGCTTCACTCTAGGGCGTTGCTCCACCAGATCGAATAGTTAGGGCCTAACAAGTCAACGCCAGAAGCATAAAGTGCAATAAAAATACAACAGTTTTTCCATCATATAACAGGAATAATTGCAACCAGTTTGAAAGTGATGGTCATTTCTACGTTCCGTGCAACCTAGGCTTCACTCTAGGGCGTTGCTCCACCAGTTCGAATAGTTAGAGCCTAAGAAGTCAACGCCAGAAGCATAAGATACAATATAAATATAACAGTTTTTCCAACGTATAGAACGAATAATAGCAACCAGTGTGAAAGTTATGGTCATTTCTACGTTCCAGGCAACCTAGGCTTCACTCTAGGGCGTTGTTCCACCAGATCGAATTGTTAGGGCCTAAGAAGTCAATGCCCGAAGCATAAAATGCAATAAAAATACAACAGTTTTTCCATCATATAACAGGAATAATTGCAACCAGTTTGGAAGTGATGGTCATTTCTACGTTCCGGGCAAACTAGGCTTCACTCTAGGGCGTTGCTCTACCAGATCGAACAGTTAGAGCCTTAGAAGTCAGCGCCAGAAGCATAAAATACAATATAAATACAACAGTTTTTCCATCGAATAAAACGAATAATTGCAACCAGTATGAAAGTTAACGTCATTTCTTCTTCCCGGGCAACATAGGCTTCACCCTTGGGCGTTGCTCCAACAGATTGAATAGTTAGGGCCTTAGCAGTCAACGCCCGAAGCATAAAATACAATATAAATACAACAGTTTTTCCATCATATAACAGGAATAATTGCAA
This sequence comes from Calliopsis andreniformis, assembly GCF_051401765.1. NCBI lineage: Eukaryota > Metazoa > Arthropoda > Insecta > Hymenoptera > Andrenidae > Calliopsis > Calliopsis andreniformis. Next base: position 4,029,441 of record NW_027480436.1, on the reverse strand, counting down.
CCAGTTTGAAAGTGATGGTCATTTCTACGTTCCGGGCAACCTAGGCTTCTCTCTAGGGTGTTGCTCCACCAGATCGTACAGTTAGTGCCTTATAAGTCAACGCCAGAAGCATAAAATACAATATAAATACAACAGTTTTTCCATCATATAACAGGAATAATTGCAACCAGTTTGAAAGTGATGGTCATTTCTACGTTCCGGGCAACCTAGGCTTATCTCTAGGATGTTGCTCCACCAGATCGAATAGTTAGGGCCTTAGCAGTCAACGCCCGAAGCATAAAATACAATATAAATACAACAGTTTTTCCGTCCTATAACAGGAATAATTGCAACCCGTGTGAAAGTGATGGTCATTTGCACGTTCCAGGCAACCTAGGCTTCACTCTAGGGCGTTGTTCCACCAGATCGAATTGTTAGGGCCTAAGAAGTCAATGCCCGAAGCATAAAATGCAATAAAAATACAACAGTTTTTCCATCATATAACAGGAATAATTGCAACCAGTTTGAAAGTGATGGTCATTTCTACGTTCCGGGCAAACTAGGCTTCACTCTAGGGCGTTGCTCTACTAGATCGAACAGTTAGAGCCTTAGAAGTCAGCGCCAGAAGCATAAAATACAATATAAATGAAACAGTTTTTCCATCGTATAAAACGAATAATTGCTACCGGTATGGAAGTGATGGTCACTTCTACGTTCCGGGCTACCTAGGCCTCACTCTAGGTCGTTGATCCACCAGATCGAATTGTTAGGGCCTAACATGTCAACGCCAGAAGCATAAAGTGCAATAAAAATACAACAGTTTTTCCATCATATAACAGGAATAATTGCAACCAGTTTGAAAGTGATGGTCATTTCTACGTTCCGTGCAACCTAGGCTTCACTCTAGGGCGTTGCTCCACCAGTTCGAATAGTTAGAGCCTTAGAAGTCAACGCCAGAAGCATATAATACAATATAAATACAACAGTTTTTCCATCGTATAAAACGAATAATAGCAACCAGTGTGAAAGTTATGGTCATTTCTACGTTCCAGGCAACCTAGGCTTCACTCTAGGGCGTTGTTCCACCAGATCGAATTGTTAGGGCCTAAGAAGTCAACGCCAGAAGCATAAGATACAATATATATATAACAGTTTTTCCAACGTATAGAACGAATAATAGCAACCAGTGTGAAAGTTATGGTCATTTCTACGTTCCAGGCAACCTAGGCTTCACTCTAGGGCGTTGTTCCACCAGATCGAATTGTTAGGGCCTAAGAAGTCAATGCCCGAAGCATAAAATGCAATAAAAATACAACAGTTTTTCCATCATATAACAGGAATAATTGCAACCAGTTTGAAAGTGATGGTCATTTCTACGTTCCGGGCAAACTAGGCTTCACTCTAGGGCGTTGCTCTACCAGATCGAACAGTTAGAGCCTTAGAAGTCAGCGCCAGAAGCATAAAATACAATATAAATACAACAGTTTTTCCATCATATAACAGGAATAATTGCAACCAGTTTGAAAGTGATGGTCATTTCTACGTTCCGGGCAACCTAGGCTTATCTCTAGGATGTTGCTCCACCAGATCGAATGGTTAGTGCCTTATAAGTCAACGCCAGAAGCATAAAATACAATATAAATATAACAGTATTTCCATCGTATAAAACGAATAATTGCAACCAGTATGAAAGTTATGGTCATTTCTACGTTCCGGGCAACCTAGGCTTCACTCTATGGCGTTCTTCCACCACGTCGAATAGCTGCGGCCTCAGAAGTCAACGCCTGAAGCATAAAATACAATAGAAATACAACAGTATTTCCATCATATAACAGGAATAATTGCAACCAGTTTGAAAGTGATGGTCATTTCTACGTTCCGGGCAGCCTAGGCTTCTCTCTAGGGTGTTGCTCCACCAGATCGAATAGGTAGTGCCTTATAAGTCAACGCCAGAAGCATAAAATACAATATAAATATAACAGTATTTCCATCGTATAAAACGAATAATTGCAACCAGTATGAAAGTTATGGTCATTTCTACGTTCCGGGCAACCTAGGCTTCACTCTATGGCGTTCTTCCACCACGTCGAATAGCTGCGGCCTCAGAAATCAACGCCTGAAGCATAAAATACAATAGAAATACAACAGTATTTCCATCCTATAACAGGAATCATTGCAACCCTTGTGAAAGTGATGGTCATATGTACGTTCCAGGCAACCTAGGCTTAACTCTAGGGCGTTGTTCCACCAGATCAAACAGTTAGGGCCTTAGAAGCCAACGCCAGAAGCATAAAATACAAAATAAATAGAACAGGTTTTCCATTGTATAAAACGAATAATTGCTACCAGTGTGAAGTTATGGTCATTTCTGCGTTCCGGGCAACCTAGGCTTCACCCTAGGCCGTTGTTCCACCAGATCGAATAGTTAGGGCCTAAGAAGTCAACGCCCGAAGCATAAAATACAATATAAATACAACAGTTTTTCCATCGTATAACAGGATTAGTTGCAACCAGATTGAAAGTGATGGTCATTTCTACTTCCCGGCAACCTAGGCTTCACCCTAGGGCGTTGCTCCAACAGATCGAATAGTTAGGGCATTAGGAGTCAACGGCCGAAGCATAAAATACAATATAAATAGAACTGTTTTTCCATCGTATAAAACGAATAATTGCTACCGGTGTGAAAGTTATTTCCATTTCTACGTTCCGGGCAACCTAGGCTTCACCCTAGAGCGTTGTTCCACCAGATGGAGTAGTTATGGCATAAGAGGTCAACGCCAGAAGCATAAAATTCATTATAAGTAAGGCAGTTTTTCCAACGTATAAAATGAATAATTGCAAACATTGCGATAGTAATGGTCATTTCTACGTTCCGGGCAACCTAGGCGTCACTCTAGTGCGTTGCTCCACCACATCTAATAGCTACGGCCTTAGACGTCAACGACAGAAGCATAAAATACAATAAAGATGCAACAGCTTTTCCATCGTATAAAATGAATAATTGCAACCAGTGTGAAAGTTATTGTCATTTCTACTTTCCGGGCAACCTAGGCTTCACCCTAGGGCGTTGCTCCAACAGATTGAATAGTTAGGACCTTAGAAGTCAATGCCCGAAGCATAAAATGCAATAAAAATACAACAGTTTTTCCATCATATAACAGGAATAATTGCAACCAGTTTGAAAGTGATGGCCAATTCTACGTTCCGGGCAACCTAGGCTTCACCCTAGGGCGTTGATCCAACAGATTGAATATTTAGGGGCTTAGAAGTCACGCCCGAAGCATAAAATACAATATAAATACAACAGTTTTTCCATCGTATAAAACGAATAATTGCAACCAGTATGAAAGTTATGGTCATTTCTACTTTCCGGGCAACCTAGGCTTCACCCTAGGGCGTTGCTCCAACAGATCGAATATTTAGGGCCTTAGAAGTCACGCCCGAAGCATAAAATACAATATAAATACAACAGTTTTTCCATCGTATAAAACGAATAATTGCAACCAGTATGAAAGTTATGGTCATTTCTACTTTCCGGGCAACCTAGGCTTCACCGTAGGGCGTTGCTCCAACAGATCGAATAGTTATGGCTTTAGAAGTCAACGGCCGAAGCATAAAATACAAAATAAATAGAACTGTTTTTCCATCGTATAAAACGAATAATTGCTACCGGTGTGAAAGTTATTTTCATTTCTACGTTCCGGGCAACCTAGGCTCCACCCTAGGGCGTTGTTCCGCCACATCTAATAGCTACGGTCTTAGACGTCAACGACAGAAGCATAAAATACAATACAGATGCAACAGCTTTTCCATCGTATAGAACGAACAATTGCAACCAGTGTGAAAGTTATTGTCCTTTCTACTTTCCGCGAAACCTAGGCTTCACTCTAGGTCGTTGTTCCACCAGATCGAATTGTTAGGGCCTAACAAGTCAACGCCAGAAGCATAAGATACAATATAAATATAACAGTTTTTCCATCGTATAAAACGAATAATAGCAGCCAGTGTGAAAGTTATGGTCATTTCTACATTCCGAGCAACCTAGGCTTCACCCTAGGGCGTTGATCCAACAGATTGAATATTTAGGGCCTTAGAAGTCACGCCCGAAGCATAAAATACAATATAAATACAACAGTTTTTCCATCGTATAAAACGAATAATTGCAACCAGTATGAAAGTTATGGTCATTTCTACTTTCCGGGCAACCTAGGCTTCACCCTAGGGCGTTGATCCAACAGATTGAATATTTAGGGCCTTAGAAGTCACGCCCGAAGCATAAAACACAATAAAACTACAACCGATTTTCCATCATATAAAACGAATAATTGCAACCAGTATGAAAGCTATGGTCATTTCTACTTTATGGGCAACCTATGCTACACCCTAGGGCGTTCCTCCACCAGATCGAATAGTTAGTGCCTTAGAAGTCAACGCCAGGAGCATAAAATACAATAAAAATACAACAGTTCTCCATCGTATAAAACGAATAATTGCAACCAGTATGAAACTTATGGTCATTTCTACGTTCCGGGCAACCTAGGCTTCACTCTATTGCGTTGCTCCACCAGATCGAATAGTTAGTGCCTTAGATGTCGACGCCAGAAGCTTATAATACAATATAAATACAACAGCTTTTCCATCGTATAAAACGAATAATTGCAACCAGTATGAAACTTATGATCATTTCTACTTTCCGAGCAACTTAGGCTTCACCCTAGGGCGTTGCTCCAACAGATTGAATAGTTAGGGTCGTAGAAGTCAACGCTCGAACCATAAAATGCAAAAAAAATACAACAGTGTTACCATCATATAACAGGAATAATTGCAACCCTTGTGAAGGTGATGGTCATTTGTACGTTCCAGGCAACCTAGGCTTCACTCTAGGGCGTTGTTCCACCAGATCGAATTGGTAGGGCCTAAGAAGTCAACGCCAGAAGCATAAGATACAATATAAATATAACAGTTTTTCCAACGTATAGAACGAATAATAGCAACCAGTGTGAAAGTTATGGTCATTTCTACGTTCCGGGCAACCTAGGCTTCACTCTATGGCGTTGCTCCACCAGATCGAATAGTTAGAGCCTTAGGAGTCAGCGCCAGAAGCATAAAATACATTATAAATAAAACAGTTTTTCCATCGTATAAAACGAATAATTGCTACCAGTATGGAAGTGATGGTCACTTCTACGTTCCGGGCTACCTAGGCCTCACTCTAGGTCGTTGTTCCACCAGATCGAATTGTTAGGGCCTAACAAGTCAACGCCAGAAGCATAAGATACAATATAAATATAACAGTTTTTCCATCGTATAGAACGAATAATTGCAACCAGCGTGAAAGTTAACGTCATTTCTACTTTCCGGGCAACCTAGGCTTCACTCTATTGCGTTGCTCCACCAGATCGAATAGTTAGTGCCTTAGAAGTCAACGCCAGAAGCATAAAATACAATATAAATACAATAGTTTTTCCGTCGTATAAAACGAATAATTGCAACCAGTATGAAACTTATGGTCATTCCTACTTTCCGAGCAACCTAGGCTTCACCCTAGGGCGTTGCTCCAACAGGTTGAATAGTTAGGGCCGTAGAAGTCAACGCCCGAACCATAAAATGCAAAAAAAATACAACAGTGTTACCATCATATGACAGGAATAATAGCAACCAGTTTGAAAGTGATGGCCAATTCTACGTTCCGGGCAACCCAGGCTTCACTCTATTGCGTTGCTACACCAGATCGAATAGCTAGTGCCTTAGAAGTCAACGCCAGAAGCATAAAATACAATATAAATACAACAGTTTTTCCATTGTATAAAACGAATAATTGCAACCTGTATGAAACTTATGGTCATTTCTACTTTCCGAGCAACCTAGGCTTCACCCTAGGCCGTTGCTCCAACAGATGGAATAGTTAGGGCCTTAGAAGTCAACGCCCGAAGCATAAAATGCAATAAAAATACAACAGTGTTTCCATCATATAACTGGAATAATTGCAACCAGTTTGAAAGTGATGGCCAATTCTACGTTCCGCGCAACCTAGGCTTCACTCCGGGCGTTGCTCCACCAGATCGAATAGTTACGGCCTAAGAAGTCAACGCCAGAAGCATAAAATACGATATAAGTACTACAGCTTTTCCATCGTATAAAACGAATAATTGCAACCAGTGTGAAAGTTATTGTCATTTCTACTTTCCGTGAAACCTAGGCTTCACTCTAGGGCGTTGCTCCACCAGATCGAATAGTTAGTGCCTTAGAAGTCAACGCCAGAAGCATAAAATACAATATAAATACAACAGTTTTTCCATCGTATAAAACGAATAAATGCTACCAGTGTAAAAGTTATGGTCAGTTCTACGTTCCGAGCAACCTAGGCCTCACTCTAGGGCGTTGCTCCAACAGATCGAATAGTTATGGCTTTAGAAGTCAACGGCCGAAGCATAAAATACAAAATAAATAGAACCGTTTTTCCATCGTATAAAACGAATAATTGCTACCGGTGTGAAAGTTATTTCCATTTCTACGTTCCGAGCAGCCTAGGCTCCACCCTAGGGCGTTGTTCCACCAGATGGAATAGTTAGGGCATAAGAAGTCAACGCCAGAAGCATAAAATACGATATAAGTACTACAGCTTTTCCATCGTATAAAACGAATAATTGCAAACATTGCGAAAGTAATGGACATTTCTACGTTCCGGGCAACCTAGGCGTCACTCTAGTGCGTTGCTCCACCACATCTAATAGCTACGGGCTTAGACGTCAACGACAGAAGCATAAAATACAATACAGATGCAACAGCTTTTCCATCGTATAAAACGAATAATTGCAACCAGTGTGAAAGTTATTGTCATTTCTACTTTCCGTGAAACCTAGGCTTCACTCTAGGGCGTTGCTCCATCAGATCGAATAGTTAGAGCCTTAGAAGTCAACGCCAGAAGCATAAAATACAATATAAATACAACAGTTTTTCCATCGTATAAAACGAATAGATGCTACCAGTGTAAAAGTTATGGTCAGTTCTACGTTCCGGGCAACCTAGGCCTCACTCTAGGTCGTTTTTCCACCAGATCGAATTGTTAGGGCCTAAGAAGTCAACGCCAGAAGCATAAGATACAATATAAATATAACAGTTTTTCCATCGTATAGAACGAATAATTGCAACCAGTGTGAAAGTTAACGTCATTTCTACTTTCCGGGCAACCTAGGCTTCACCGTCGGGCGTTGCTCCAACAGATTGAATAGTTAGGACCTTAAAAGTCAATGCGCGAAGCATAAAATGCAATAACAATACAACAGTTTTTCCATCATATAACAGGAATAATTGCAACCAGTTTGAAAGTGATGATCATTTCCACGTTACGGGCAACCTAGGCTTCACTCTAGGGCGTTGCTCCACCAGATCGAATAGTTAGAGCCTTAGAAGTCAGCGCCAGAAGAATAAAATACAATATAAATAACACAGTTTTTCCATCGTATAAAACGAATAATTGCTACCAGTATGGAAGTGATGGTCATTTCTACGTTCCGGGCTACCTAGACCTCAATCTAGGTCGTTGTTCCACCAGATCGAATTGTTAGGGCCTAACAAGTCAACGCCAGAAGCATAAGATACAGTATAAATATAACAGTTTTTCCATCGTATAGAACGAATAATAGCAACCAGTGTGAATGCTATGGTCATTTCTACTTTACGGGCAACCTAGGCTACACCCTAGGGCGTTGCTCCACCAGATCGAATGGTTAGTGCCTTAGAAGTCAACGCCAGAAGCATAAAATACAATAAAACTGCAACAGATTTTCCATCATATAAAACGAATAATTGCAACCAGTATGAAAGCTATGGTCATTTCTACTTTACGGGCAACCTATGCTACACCCTAGGGCGTTGCTCCACCAGATCGAATAGTTAGTGCCTTAGAAGTCAACGCCAGGAGCATAAAATACAATAAAAATACAACAGTGTTACCATCATATAACAGGAATAATTGCAACCAGTTTGAAAGTGATGGCCAATTCTACGTTCCGGGCAACCTAGGCTTCACTCTATTGCGTTGCTCCACCAGATCGAATAGTTAGTGCATTAGAAGTCAACGCCAGAAGCATAAAATACAATATAAATACAACAGTTTTTCCATCGTATAAAACGAATAATTGCAACCAGTATGAAACTTATGGTCATTCCTAATTTCCGAGCAACCTAGGCTTCACCCTAGGGCGTTGCTCCAACAGGTTGAATAGTTAGGGCCGTAGAAGTCAACGCCCGAAACATAAAATGCAAAAAAAATACAACAGTGTTACCATCATATGACAGGAATAATTGCAACCAGTTTGAAAGTGATGGCCATTTCTACGTTCCGGACAACCGAGGCATCACTCTATTGCGTTGTTCCACAAGATCGAATAGTTAGGGGCTAAGAAGTCAACGCCAGAAGCATTAAATACAATATAAATATAACAGTTTTTCCATCGTATGAAACAAATAATAGCAGCCAGTGTGAAGTTGTGGTCATTTCTGCGTTGCGGGCAACCTAGGCTTCACTCTAGGCCGTTGTTCCACCAGATCGAATAGTTAGGGCCTAAGAAGTCAACGCCCGAAGCATAAAATACAATATATATACAACAGTTTTTCCATCGTATAACAGGATTAGTTGCAACCAGTTAGAAAGTGATGGTCATTTCTACTTTCCGGCAACCTAGGCTTCACCCTAGGGCGTTGCTCCAACAGATCGAATAGTTAGGGCCTTAGGAGTCAACGGCCGAAGCATAAAATACAATATAAATAGAACTGTTTTTCCATCGTATAAAACGAATAATTGCTACCGGTGTGAAAGTTATTTCCATTTCTACGTTCCGGGCAACCTAGGCTTCACCCTAGGGCGTTGTTCCACCAGATGGAGTAGTTATGGCATAAGAGGTCAACGCCAGAAGCATAAAACACATTATAAGTAAGGCAGTTTTTCCAACGTATAAAATGAATAATTGCAAACATTGCGATAGTAATGGTCATTTCTACGTTCCGGGCAACCTAGGCGTCACTCTAGTGCGTTGCTCCACCACATCTAATAGCTACGGCCATAGACGTCAACGACAGAAGCATAAAATACAATACAGATGCAACAGGTTTTCCATCGTATAAAACGAACAATTGCAACCAGTGTGAAAGTTATTGTCCTTTCTACTTTCCGCGAAACCTAGGCTTCACTCTAGGGCGTTGCTCCACCAGATCGAATAGTTAGTGCCTTAGAAGTCAACGCCAGAGGCATAAAATAGAATATAAATACAACAGTTTTTCCATCGTATAAAACGAATAAATGCTACCAGTGTAAAAGTTATGGTCAGTTCTACGTTCCGGGCAACCTAGGCTTCACTCTAGGGCGTTGCTCCACCAGATCGAATAGCTAGAGCCTTAGAAGTCAGCGCCAGAAGCATAAAATACAATATAAATAACACAGTTTTTCCATCGTATAAAACGAGTAATTGCTACCAGTATGGAAGTGATGGTCATTTCTACGTTCCGGGCTACCTAGGCCTCACTCTAGGTCGTTGTTCCACCAGATCGAATTGTTAGGGCCTAACAAGTCAACGCCAGAATCAATAGATACAATATATATATAACAGTTTTTCCATCGTATAGAACGAATAATAGCAACCAGTGTGAAAGCTGTGGTCATTTCTACTTTACGGGCAACCTAGGCTTCACTCTAGGGCGTTGCTCCACCAGATCGAATAGTTAGAGCCTTAGAAGTCAGCGTCAGAAGCATCAAATACAATATAAATAGAACAGTTTTTCCATCGTATAAAACGAATAATTGCTACCAGTATGGAAGTGATGGTCATTTCTACGTTCCGTGCTACCTGGGCCTCACTCTAGGTCGTTGTTCCACCAGATCGAATTGTTAGGGCCTAACAAGTCAACGCCAGAGGCATAAGATACAATATAAATATAACAGTTTTTCCATCGTATAAAACGAATAATAGCAGCCAGTGTGAAAGTGATGGTCATTTCTAAATTCCGGGCAACCTAGGCTTCACTCTAGGGCGTTGCTCCACCAGATCAAACAGTTAGGGCCTTAGAAGCCGACGCCAGAAGCATTAAATACGAAATAAATAGAACAGTTTTTCCATTGTATAAAACGAATAATTGCTACCAGTCTGAAGTTATGGTCATTTCTGCGTTCCGGGCAACCTAGGCTTCACCGTAGGCCGTTGTTCCACCAGATCGAATAGTTAGGGCCTAAGAAGTCAACGCCCGAAGCATAAAATACAATATAAATACAACAGTTTTTCCATCGTATAACAGGATTAGTTGCAACCAGTTTGAAAGTGATGGTCATTTCTACTTTCCGGCAACCTAGGCTTCAACCTAGGGCGCTGCCCCAACAGATCGAATAGTTAGGGACTTAGGAGTCAACGGCCGAAGCATAAAATACAATATAAATAGAACTGTTTTTCCATCGTATAAAACGAATAATTGCTACCGGTGTGAAAGTTATTTCCATTTCTACGTTCCGGGCAACCTAGGCTTCACCCTAGGGCGTTGTTCCACCAGATGGAGTAGTTATGGCATAAGAGGTCAACGCCAGAAGCATAAAATACATTATAAGTAAGGCAGTTTTTCCAACGTATAAAATGAATAATTGCAAACATTGCGATAGTAATGGTAATTTCTACGTTCCGGGCAACCTAGGCGTCACTCTAGTGCGTTGCTCCACCACATCTAATAGCTACGGCCTTAGACGTCAACGACAGAAGCATAAAATACAATAAAGATGCAACAGCTTTTCCATCGTATAAAAGGAATAATTGCAACCAGTGTGAAAGTTATTGTCATTTCTACTTTCCGGGCAACCTAGGCTTCACCCTAGGGCGTTGCTCCGACAGATTGAATAGTTAGGACCTTAGAAGTCAATGCCCGAAGCATAAAATGCAATAAAAATACAACAGTTTTTCCATCATATAACAGGAATAATTGCAACCAGTTTGAAAGTGATGGCCAATTCTACGTTCCGGGCAACCTAGGCTTCACTCTATTGCGTTGCTCCATCAGATCGAATAGTTAGAGCCTTAGAAGTCAACGCCAGAAGCATAAAATACAATATAAATACAACAGTTTTTCCATCGTATAAAACGAATAGATGCTACCAGTGTGAAAGTTATGGTCATTTCTACGTTCCGGGCAACCTAGGCTTCACTCTAGGGCGTTGCTCCACCAGATCAAACAGCTAGGGCCTTAGAAGTCAACGCCCGAAGCATAAAATACAAAATAAATAGAACAGTTTTTCCATTGTGAAAACGAATAATTGCTACCAGTGTAAAAGTTATGGTCAGTTCTACGTTCCGGGCAACCTAGGCCTCACTCTAGGTCGTTTTTCCACCAGATCGAATTGTTAGGGCCTATGAAGTCAACGCCAGAAGCATAAGATACAATATAAATATAACGGTTTTTCCATCGTATAGAACGAATAATTGCAACCAGTGTGAAAGTTAATGTCATTTCTTCTTTCCGGGCAACCTAGGCTTCACCGTCGGGCGTTGCTCCAACAGATTGAATAGTTAGGGCCTTAGAAGTCAACGCCCGATGCATAAAATACAAAATAAATAGAACAGTTTTTCCATCGTGTAAAACGAATAATTGCTAGCGGTGTGAAAGCTATGGTCATTTCTACATTCCGTGCAACATAGGCTTCACCCTAGGGCGTAGCTCCAACAGATCGAATAGTTATGGCTTTAGAAGTCAACGGCCGAAACATAAAATACAAAATAAATAGAACTGTTTTTCCATCGTATAAAACGAATAATTGCTACCGGTGTGAAAGTTATTTCCATTTCTACGTTCCGGGCAACCTAGGCTCCACCCTAGGGCGTTGTTCCGCCAGATGGAATAGTTAGGGCATAAGAAGTCAACGCCAGAAGCATAAAATACGATATAATTACTACAGTTTTTCCATCGTATAAAACGAACAATTGCAACCAGTGTGAAAGTTATTGTCCTTTCTACTTTCCGCGAAACCTAGGCTTCAGTCTAGGGCGTTGCTCCACCAGATCGAATAGTTAGTGCCTTAGAAGTCAACGCCAGAATCATAAAATACAATATAAATACAACAGTTTTTCCGTCGTATAAAACGAATAAATGCTACCAGTGTAAAAGTTATGGTCAGTTATACGTTCCGGGCAACCTAGGCCTCACTCTAGGTCGTTTTTCCACCAGATCGAATTGTTGGGGCCTAAGAAGTCAACATCAGAAGCATAAGATACAATATAAATATAACAGTTTTTCCATCGTATCGAACGAATAATTGCAACCAGTGTGAAAGCTAACGTCATTTCTACTTTCCGGGCAGCCTAGGCTTCACCGTCGGGCGTTGCTCCAACAGATTGAATAGTTAGGACCTTAAAAGTCAATGCCCGAAGCATAAAATGCAATAAAAATACAACAGTTTTTCCATCATATAACAGGAATAATTGCAACCAGTATGAAAGTGATGATCATTTCTACGTTCCGGGCAACCTAGGCTTCACTCTAGGGCGTTGCTCCACCAGATCGAATTGTTAGGGCCTAACAAGTCAACGCCAGAAGCAATAGATACAATATATATATAACAGTTTTTCCATCGTATAGAACGAATAATAGCAACCAGTGTGAAAGCTGTGGTCATTTCTACTTTACGGGCAACCTAGGCTTCACTCTAGGGCGTTGCTCCACCAGATCGAATAGTTAGGACCTTAAAAGCCAATGCCCGAAGCATAAAATGCAACAAAAATACAACAGTTTTTCCATCATATAACAGGAATAATTGCAACCAGTTTGAAAGTGATGATCATTTCTACGTTCCGGGCAACCTAGGCTTCACTCTAGGGCGTTGTTCCACCAGATCGAATTGTTAGGGCCTAACAAGTCAACGCCAGAAGCATAAGATACAATATAAATATAACAGTTTTTCCATCGTATAAAACGAATAATAGCAGCCAGTGTGAAAGTGATGGTCATTTCTAAATTCCGGACAACCTAGGCTTCACTCTAGGGCGTTGCTCCACCAGATCAAACAGTTAGGGCCTTAGAAGCCATCGCCAGAAGCATTAAATACGAAATAAATAGAACAGTTTTTCCATTGTATAAAACGAATAATTGCTACCAGTCTGAAGTTATGGTCATTTCTGCGTTCCGGGCAACCTAGGCTTCACCGTAGGCCGTTGTTCCACCAGATCGAATAGTTAGGGCCTAAGAAGTCAACGCCCGAAGCATAAAATACAATATAAATACAACAGTTTTTCCATCGTATAGAACGAATAATTGCAACCAGTGTGAAAGTTAATGTCATTTCTACTTTCCGGGCAACCTAGGCTTCACCGTCGGGCGTTGCTCCAACAGATTGAATAGTTAGGGCCTTAGAAGTCAACGCCCGATGCATAAAATACAAAATAAATAGAACAGTTTTTCCATCGTGTAAAACGAATAATTGCTAGCGGTGTGAAAGCTATGGTCATTTCTACATTCCGAGCAACATAGGCTTCACCCTAGGGCGTAGCTCCAACAGATCGAATAGTTATGGCTTTAGAAGTCAACGGCCGAAATATAAAATACAAAATAAATAGAACTGTTTTTCCATCGTATAAAACGAATAATTGCTACCGGTGTGAAAGTTATTTCCATTTCTACGTTCCGGGCAACCTAGGCTCCACCCTAGGGCGTTGTTCCACCGGATGGAATAGTTGTGGCATAAGAAGTCAACGCCAGAAGCATAAAATACAATATAAGTACAACAGTTTTTCCATCGTATAAAATGAATAATTGCAAACATTGCGAAAGTAATGGTCATTTCTACGTTCCAGGCAACCTAGGCGTCACTCTAGTGCGTTGCTCCACCACATCTAATAGCTACGGCCTTAGACGTCAACGACAGAAGCATAAAATGCAATAAAGATGCAACAGCTTTTCCATCGTATAAAACGAATAATTGCAACCAGTGTGAAAGTTATTGTCATTTCTACTTTCCCGGCAACCTAGGCTTCACCCCAGGGCGTTGTTCCACCAGATCGAATAGTTAGGGCCTAAGAAGTGAACGCCAGCAGCATAAAATACAATATAAATACAACAGTTTTTCCATCATATAGAACGAATAATTGCCACCAGTATGAAAGTTATGGTCATTTCTACGTTCCGGGCAACCTAGGCTTCACTCTATGGCGTTCTTCCACCACATCGAATAGCTACGGCCTCATAAGTCAACGCCAGAATCATAAAATACAATATAAATACAACAGTTTTTCCATCGTATAAAACGAATAATTGCAACCAGTATGAAAGTTAATGTCATTTCAACTTTCCGGGCAACCTAGGCTTCAGCCTAGGGCGTTGCTCCAACAGATTGAATAGTTAGGGCCTCAGAAGTCAACGCCAGAAGCATAAAATACAATATAAATACAACAGTTTTTCCATCGTATAAAACGAATGATTGCTACCAGTATGGAAGTGATGGTCATTTCTACGTTCCGGGCAACCTAGGCCTCACTCTAGGGTGTTGTTCCACCAGATTGAATAGTTAGGGTCTAAGAAATCAACGCCAGAAGCATAAAGTACAATTTAAATATAACAGTTTTTCCATCGTATAAAACGAATAATTTCAACCAGTGTGAATGTTATGGTCATTTTTACATTCCGAGCAACCTAGGCTTCTCTCTAGGGCGTTGATACACCAGATAGAATGGTTAGGGCCTTAGAAGTCAACGCCAGAAGCATAAAATACAACATACATACAACAGATTTTCCATCGTATATAATGTGTATTTGCAAACAATGTGAAAGTAATGGTCATTTCTACGTACCGGGCAACCTGGGCTCCACTCTAGGTCGTTGCTCCGCCAAACCGAATAGCTAGGGCCTTAGAAGTCAACGCGAGAAGCATAAAATACAATAAAGATGCAAAAGTTTTTCCATCGTATAGCAGGAATAACTAGAAACAGTGTGAAAGTACTGGTCATTTCTACGTTCCGGGTAACCTAGGTTTCACTCTAGGGCGTTGCTCCACCAGATCGAATAGCTAGGGACTTAGAATTCAACGCCATAAGAATAAAATACAATATAAGTACAACAGTTTTTCCATCGTATAACACGAGTAATTGCAACCAGTGTGGAGGTTATGGTCATTTCAACGTTCCGGGCAATCTAGGCTTCACTGTAGGGCGTTGTTCCACCAGATCAAACAGTTAGGGCCTTAGAAGTCAACGCCCGAAGCATAAAACACAAAATAAATAGAACGGTTTTTCCATTGTATAAAACGAATAATTGCTACCAGTGTAAAAGTTATGGTCATTTCTACGTTCCGGGCAACCTAGGCTACACCCTAGGGCGTTGTTCCACCAGATCGAATAGTTAGGGCCTAAGAAGTGAACGCCAGAAGCATAAAATACAATATAAATACAACAGCTTTTCGATCGTATAAAACGAATAATTGCAACCAGTATGAAACTTATGGTCATTTCTACGTTCACGGCAACCTAGGCTTCACTGTATGTCGTTCTTCCACCACATCGAATAGCTACGGCCTCAGAAGTCAACGCCTGAAGTATAAAATACAATAAAAATACAACAGTCATTCCATCCTATAACAGGAATAATTGCAACCCGTGTGAAAGTGATGGTCATTTCTGCGTTCCAGGCAACCTAGGCTTCACTCTAGGGCGTGGCACAACCGGATCGAATGGTTAGGGCCTAAGAAGTGAACGCCAGAAGCATAAAATACAATATAAATACAACAGTTTTTTCATCGTATAAAACGAATAATTGCAACCAGTATGAAAGATATGGTCATTTCTACTTTGCGGGCAACCTAGACGTCACCCTAGGGCGGTGCTCCAACAGATTGAATAGTTAGGGCGTTAGAAGTCAACGCCCGAAGCATAAGATGCAATAAAAATACAACAGTTTTTCCATCGTATAACAGGATTAATAGCATTCAGTTTGAAAGTGATGGTCACTTCTACGTTCCGGGCAACCTAGGCTTCACTCTAGGGCGTTGCTCCACTAGATCGAATAGTTAGGGCCTTAGAAGTCAACGACAGAAGCATAAAATACAATATAAATGCAACAGTTTTTCCATCGTATAAGACGAATAATTGCAACCAGTATGAAACATATGGTCATTTCTACTTTCCGAGCAACATAGGCTTCACCCTAGGGCGTTGTTCCACCAGATCGAATAGTTCGGGCCTAAGAAGTGAACGCCAGAAGAATAAAATACAATATAAATAGAACAGTTTTTCCATTGTATAAAACGAATAATTGCTACCAGTGTGAAAGTTATGGGCATTTCTACTTTCCAGGCAACCTAGGCGTCACTCTAGGGCGTGGCACAACCGGATCGAATGATTAGGGCCTAAGAAGTGAACGCCAGAAGCATAAAATACAATATAAATACAACAGTTTTTTCATCGTATAAAACGAATAATTGCAACCAGTACGAAAGATATGGTCATTTCTACTTTGCGGGCAACCTAGACTTCACACTAGGGTGTTGCTCCACCAGATCGAATAGTTAGGGCCTCAGAAGTCAACGCCCGAAGCATGAAATACAACATAAATAGAACAGTTTTTCCATCGTATAAAACGAATAATTGCTACCGGTGTGAAAGTTATGGTCATTTCTACGTGCCGGGCAACCTAGGCTTCACACTAGGACGTTACTCCACCAGATCGAATAGTTAGGGCCTTAGAAGTCAACGCCCGAAGCATAAAATACGATACAAAATACAACAGCTTTTCCATCGTATAAAACGAATAATTGGGATCAGTGTGAAAGTTATGGTCATTTCTACGTTCCGAGCAACCTAGGTTTCACTCTAGGGCGTTGCTCCACCAGATCGAATAGCTAGGGACTTGGAATTCAACGCCAGAAGAATAAAATACAATATAAGTACAACAGTTTTTCCATTGTATAAAATGAATAATTGCAAACATTGTGAAATTAATGGTCATTTCTACGTTCCGGGCAACCTAGGCGCCACTGTAGGGAGTTGCTCCACCACAGCTAATAGCTACGGCCTTAGAAGTCAACGCCAGAAGCATAAAATACAATAAAAATACAACAGTTTTTCCATCGTATAAAACGAATAATTGCAATCAGTATGAAAGTTATGGTCATTTCTACTTTCCGGGCAGCCTAGGCTTCACCCTAGGGCGTTGTTCCAAAAGATTCAATAGTTAGGGCCTTAGAAGTCAACGCCCGAAGCATGAAATACAACATAAATAGAACAGTTTTTCCATCGTATAAAACGAATAATTGCTATCAGTGTGAAAGTTATGGTAATTTCTACGTTCCGCGCAACCTAGGTTTCACTCTAGGGCGTTGCTCCACCAGATCGCATAGCTAGGGACTTAGAATACAGCGCCATAAGAATAAAATACAATATAAGTACAAGAGTTTTTCCATCGTATAAAATGAATAATTGGAAACATTGTGAAAGTAATGGTCATGTCTACGTTCCGGACAACCTAGGCTTGACTGTAGAGTGTTACTCCACCAGATCGAATAGGTAGAGCCATAGAAGTCAACGCCCGAAGCTTAAAATACGAAATAAATAGAACAGTTTTTCCATTGTATAAAACGAATAATTGCTGCCAGGGTGAAAGTTATGGTCATTTGTACGTTCCAGGCAACCTAGGCTTCACTCTAGGGCGTTGTTCGACCAGATCGAATTGTTAGGGCCTAAGAAGTCAACGCCAGAAGCATAAGATACAATATAAATATAACAGCTCTTCCATCGTATAGAACGAATAATAGCATCCAGTGTGAAAGTTATGGTCATTTCTACGTTCCGGGCAACCTAGGATTCACTCTAGGGCGTTGCTCCACCAGATCCAACAGTTAGGGCCTTAGAAGTCAACGCCCGAAGCATAAAATACAAAATAAATAGAACAGTTATTCCATTGTATAAAACGAATAATTGCTACCAGAGAGAAAGTTATGATCATTTCTACGTTGCGGGCAACCTAGGCTTCACTCTAGGGCGTTGCTCCACCAGATCGAACACTTAGGGCCTTAGAAGTCAACGCCCGAAGCATAAAGTACAATAAAGATGCAACAGTTTTTCCATCGTATAAAACGAATAATTGAAACCAGTGTAAAAGTAATGGTCATTTCTACGTTCCCGGCAACCTAGGCTTCACCCTAGGGCGCTGCTCCACCAGATCGAATAGTTAGTGCCCTAGAAGTCAGCGCCAGAAGCATAAACTACAAAATAAATAGAACAGTTTTTCCATTGTATAAAACGAATAATTGCTATTAGTGTGAAAGTTATGGTCATTTCTACGTGCCGGGCAACCTAGGCTTCACACTAGGCTGTTGCGCCACCAGATCGCATAGTTAGGGCCTAAGAAGTCAACGCCAGAAGCATAAAATACAATATAAATATAACAGTTTTTCCATCGTATAAAACGAATAACTGCAACCTGTGTGAAGGTTAAGGTCATATCTACGTTCCGGGCAAACTAGGCTTCACTGTAGGGCGTTGATCCACCAGATCAAATAGTTAGGGCCTTAGAAGTCAACGGCACAAGCATAAAATACAATAAAGATGCTACAGTTTTTCCATCGTATAAAACGAATAATTGAAACCAGTGTAAAAGTAATGGTCATTTCTACGTTCCCGGCAACCTAGGCTTCACCCCAGGGCGCTGCTCCACCAGATCGAATAGTTAGTGCCCTAGAAGTCAGCGCCAGAAGCATAAAATACAATATAAATACAACAGCTTTTCCATCGTATGAAACGAATAATAGCAACCAGTGTGAAAGTTCTGGTCATTTCTACGTTCCGGGCCACCTAGGCTTCACTCTAGGGCGTTGCTCCACCAGATCCAATAGTTAGGGCCTTAGAAGTCAACGCCCGAAGCATAAAATACAAAATAAATAGAACAGTTTTTCCATTGTATAAAACGAATAATTGCTACCAGTGTTAAAGTTATGTTCATTTCTACGTTTCTGACGACCTAGGCTTCACTGTAGGGTGTTGCTCCACCAAATCGAATAGGTAGGGCCATGGAAGTCAACGCCCGAAGCATAAAATACAATAAATATACAAGAGTTTTTCCATCGTATAATAGGAATAAATGCAACCAGTGTGAAGGTAATGGTATGTCCTACGTTCCGAGCAAGCTTGGCTTCACCCTAGGGTGTTGCTAATCCAGATCGAATAGTTAGGGCCTTAGAAGTCAACGCCCGAAGCATAAAATACAAAATAAATAGAACAGTTTTTCCATTGTATAAAACGAATAATTGAAACCAGTGTGAAGTTATGGTCATTTCTACGTTCCGGGCAACCTAGGCTTCACTCGAGGGCGTTGGTCCGCCAGATCGGATAGGTAGGGCCTTAGAAGTCAACGCCGAAAGCATAAAATACAAAATAAATAGAACAGTTTTTCCATGTATATAACGAATAATTGCTACCAGTGTGAAAGTTATGGTCATTTCTACGTTCCGGGCAACATAGGCTTCACTCCAGGGCGTTGTTCCACCAGATGGAATAGTTAGGGCCTAAGACGTCACCGCCAGAAGCATAAAATGCAAAATAAATAGAACAGTTTTTCCATTGTATAAAACGAATAACTGCAACCAGTGTGAAAGTACTGGTCATTTCTACGTCGCGGGCAACCTAGGCTTCACTCTAGGGCGTTGCGCCACCAGATCGAAGAGTTAGGGCCTTAGAAGTCAACGCTAGAAGCATAAAATACAATAAAGATGCAACAGTTTTTCCATTGTACAACAGGAGTAACTGCAAACAGTGTGAAAGTTATGGTCATTTCTACGTTCCGGTCAACCTAGGCTTCACTCTAGGACGTTTGTCCACCAGATCGAATAGTTAGGGCCTATGAAGTCAACGCCAGAAGCATAAAGTACAATAAAGGTGCACCATTTTTTCCATCGTGTAACAGGAATAATTGCAACCAGTGTGAAAGTTATGGTCATTTCCACTTCCCGGGCAACCTAGGCTTCACTCTAGGGCGTTGCTCCACCAGAACGAATAGTTAGGGCCTTAGAAGTCAGTGCTCGAAGCATAAAATGCAAAACAAATAGAACAGCTTTTCCATTGTATAAAACGAATAACTGCAACCAGTGTGAAAGTACTGGTCATTTCTACGTTCCGGGCAACCTAGGCTTCACTCTAGGGCGTTGCTCCACCAGATCGAATAGGTAGGGCCTTAGAAGTCAACGCCCGGAGCATAAAAGGGAAAATAAATAGAACAGTTTTTCCACTGTATACAACGAATAACGGTAACCAGTGTGAAAGTACTGGTCATTTCTACGTTCCGGGTAACCTAGGTTTCACCCTAGGTCGTTGCTCCACCAGATTGAATAGCTAGCGACTTAGAATTCAACGCCAGAAGGATAAAATACAATATAAGTACAACGGTTTTTCCATCGTATAAAATGAATAATTGCAGACATTGTGAATATTATGGTCATTTCTACGTTCCGAGCAACCTAGGCTTCACTCTAGAGCGTTGATCCACCAGATAGAATGGCTAGGGACTTAGAATTCAACGCCAGAAGAATAAAATACAATATAAGTACAACAGTTTTTCCATCGTATAAAATGAATATTTGCAAACAGTGTGAAAGTAATGGTCATTTCTACGTTCCGGGGATCCTAGGCGTCACTCTAGGGCGTTGCTCCACCATATCTAATAGCTAAGGCCTTAGAAGTCAACGCCAGAAGCATAAAATACAATAAAAATGCCACAGTTTTTCCATCGTATAGCATGACTAATTGCAACCAGTGCGAAAGTAATGACCATTTCGACTTTTCGGGCACCCTAGGCTTAACTCTGAGGCGCTGCTCCACCAGATCGAAGAGTTAGGGCCTTAGAAGTCAACGCCAGGAGCATAAACTACAAAATAAATACAGCAGACTTTCCATCGTATAAAACGAATAATGGTAACCAGTGTGAATGTTATGGTCATTTGTACGTTCCGGGCAACCTAGGCTTCACTCTAGGACGTTGCTGCACCAGATCGAATAGTTGGGGCCTAAGAAGTCAACGCCAGAAGCATAAAATACAATAAAGATGCAACAGTTTTGCCAGCGTATAACAGGAATAATTACAACCAGTGTGAAGTTAATGGTCATTTCTACGTTCCGGGCAACCTAGGCCTCACCCTAGGGCGTTGCTCCACCAGGTGGAATAGTTAGGGTCTAAGAAGTCATCGCCAGCTGCATAAAATACGATATAAATACAACAGCTTTTCCATCTAATAGCATGAATAATTGCTGCCAGTGTGAAAGTTATGGTCATTTCTAAGTTCCCGGCAACCTAGGCTTCACCCTAGGGCGTTGTTCCACCAGATGGAATAGTTAGGGTCTAAGAAGTCAGCGCCAGAAGCATAAAATACGATATAAATACAACAGCTTTTCCATCGTATAAAACGGATAATGGTAGCCAGTGTGAATGTTATGGTCATTTCTACGTTCCGGGCAACCTAGGCTTCACCCTAGGGCGTTGTTCCACCAGATGGAACAGTTAGGGCCTAAGAAGTCAACGCCAGAAGCATAAAATGCAATATAAATATAACAGTTTTTTCATCGTATAAAATGAATAATAGCAACCAGTGTGAAATTATGGTCATTTCTACGTTCCGGGCAACCTAGGCTTCACTCGAGGGCGTTGCTCCGCCAGATCGGATAGGTAGGGCCTTAGAAGTCAACGCCGAAAGCATAAAATACAAAATAAATAGAACAGTTTTTCCATGTATATAACGAATAATTGCTACCAGTGTGAAATCTATGGTCATTTCTACGTTCCGGGCAACATAGGCTTCACTCCAGGGCGTTGTTCCACCAGATGGAATAGTTAGGGCCTAAGAGGTCACCGCCAGAAGCATAAAATGCAAAATAAATAGAACAGTTTTTCCATTGTATAAAACGAATAACTGCAACCAGTGTGAAAGTACTGGTCATTTCTACGTTCCGGGCAACCTAGGCTTCACTCTAGGGCGTTGCTACACCAGATCGAATAGTTAGGGTCTTAGAAGTCAACGCCCGAAGCATAAAATGCAAAATAAATAGATCAGTTTTTCCACTGTATAAAACGAATAACTGCAACCAGTGTGAAAGTACTGGTCATTTCTACGTTCCGGGTAACCTAGGCTTGACTCTAGGGCGTTGCTCCACCACATCTAATAGCTAGGGCCTTAGAAGTCAACGCCAGGAGCATAAAATACAATATAAATACAACAGCTTTTCCATCGTATAAAATGAATAATTGCAAACAGTGTGAAAGTAATGGTCATTTCTACGTTTCGGGGAACCTAGGCATCACTCTAGGGCGTTGCTCCACCATATCTAGTAGCTACGGCCTTAGAAGTCAACGCCAGAAGCACAAAATACAATAAAAATGCAGCAGTTTTTCCATCGTATAGCATGACTAATTGCAACCAGTGCGAAAGTAATGCTCATATCGACATTTCGGGCATCCTAGACACAACTCTGAGGTGTTGCTCCACCAGATCGAAGAGTTTGTGCCTTAGAAGTCAACGCCAGGAGCATAAACTACAAAATAAATACAACAGCCTTTCCATCGTATAAAACGAATAATTGCAACCTGTGTGATGGTTATGGACATATCTACGTTCCGGGCAACCTAGGCTTCGCTGTAGGGTGTTGCTCCACCAAATCGAATAGTTAGGGCCTTAGAAGCCAACGCCCGAAGCATAAAATACAATATAAGTACAACAGCTTTTCCATCGTATAAAATGAATGATTGCGAACATTGTGAAAGTAATGGTCATTTCTACGTTCCGGGCAACCTAGGCTTGACCCTAGGGCGTTGTTCCACCAGATGGAATAGATAGGGCCTAAGAAGTCAACGCCAGAAGCATAAAATACGATACAAATACAACAGCTTTTCCATCGTAGAAAACGAATAATTGCAGGCATTGTGAAAGTAATGGTCGTTTCTACGTTCCGAGCAACCTAGGCTTCGCTCTAGGGCGTTGCTCCACCAGATCGAATAGTTAGGGCCTTAGAAGTCAACGCCAGAAGCATAAAATACAATAAAGATGCAACAGTTTTTTCATCATACAACAGAAATAACTGCAAACAGTGTGAAAGTACTGGTCATTTCTACTTCCCGGGAAACCTAGGCTTCACTCTAGGGCGTTGCTCCACCAGATCGAATAGTTAGGGCCTTAGAAGTCAGCGCTCGAAGCATAAAATACGATGTAAATACAACAGCTTTTCCATCGTATAAAACAAATAATGGTAACCAGTGTGAAAGTTATGGTCATTTCTACGTTCCGGGCAACCTAGGCTTCACTCAAGGCCTTGCTCCACCAGATCGAATGGTTAGGTCCTAAGAAGTCAACGCCAGAAGCATAAAATACAATAAAGATGCAACAGTTTTTCCATCGTATAACAGGAATAATTGCAACCAGTGTGTAGGTAATGGTACGTTCGACGTTCCGGGCAACCTTGGCGTCACTCTAGGGCGTTGCTCCACCAGACCAAATAGTCAGGGCCTAAGAAGTCAACGCCAGAAGCATAAAATACAATATAAATGCAACAGCGTTTCCATCGCATAGCATGAATAATTGCTGCCAGTGTGAAAGTTATGGTCATTTCTACGTTCCGGGCAACCGAGGCTTCACTCTAGGGTGTTCTTCCACCAGATGGAATAGTTAGGGCCTAAGAAGTCGACGCCAGAAAAATAAAATGCAATATATGTACAACAGATTACCATCGTATAAAATGAATAATTGCAAACATTGTGAAAGTAATGGTCATTTCTACGTGCCGGGCAACCTAGGCGTCACTTTACGGCGTTGCTCCACCACAGCTAAAAGCTACAGCCTTAGAAGCTAACGCCAGAAGCATAAAATACAATAAAAATGCAACTGATTTTCCATCGTATAGCATGACTAATTGCAACCAGTGCGAAAGTAATGACCATTTCGACGTTTCGGGCTTCCTAGGCTTAACTCTGAGGCGTTGCTCCACCAAATCGAAGAGATACGGCCTTAGAAGTCACCGCCAGAAGCATAAAATACAATATAAATACAACAGCTTTGCCATCGTATAAAATGAATTATTGCAACCAGTGTGAAGGTAATGGTACGTTCGACGTTCCGGGCAACCTAGGCGTCACTCTAGGGCGTTGCTCCACCAGACCAAATAGTTAAGGCCTAAGAAGTCAACGCCAGAAGCATAAAACACAATATAAATGCAACAGCGTTTCCATCGTATAGCATGAATAATTGCTGCCAGTGAAAAGTTATGGTCATTTCTACGTTCCGGGCAACCGAGGCTTCACTCTAGGGTGTTGCTCCAACAGATCGAATAGTTAGGGCCTTAGAAGTCAAAGCCCGAAGCATAACATGCAAAATAAATAGAACAGCTTTTCCATGTATAAAACGAATAATTGCTTCCAGTGTGAAAGTTATGGTCATTTCCACGTTCCGGGCAACCTAGGCTTCACTCCAGGGCGTAGTTCCAACAGATGGAATAGTTAGGGCCTAAGAAGTCGACGCCAGAAGCATAAAATACGGAATAAATACAACAGCTATTCCATCGTATAAAACGAGTAATTGCTACCAGTGTGAAAGTTATGGTCATTTCTACGTTCCGGGCAACCTAGGCTTCACCCTAGGGCGGTGTTCCACCAGATGGAATAGTTAGGGTCTAAGAAGTCAGCGCCAGAAGCATAAAATACGATATAAATACAACAGCTTTTCCATCGTATAAAACGAATAATGGTAACCAGTGTGAATGTTATGGTCATTTGTACGTTCCGGGCAACCTAGGCTTCACTCTAGGACGTTGCTGCACCAGATCGAATAGTTGGGGCCTAAGAAGTCAACGCCAGAAGCATAAAATACAATAAAGATGCAACAGTTTTGCCAGCGTATAACAGGAATAATTACAACCAGTGTGAAGTAAATGGTCATTTCTACGTTCCGGGCAACCTAGGCCTCACCCTAGGGCGTTGCTCCACCAGGTGGAATAGTTAGGGCCTAAGAAGTCATCGCCAGCTGCATAAAATACGATATAAATACAACAGCTTTTCCATCTAATAGCATGAATAATTGCTGCCAGTGTGAAAGTTATGGTCATTTCTAAGTTCCCGGCAACCTAGGCTTCACCCTAGGGCGTTGTTCCACCAGATGGAATAGTTAGGGTCTAAGAAGTCAGCGCCAGAAGCATAAAATACGATATAAATACAACAGCTTTTCCATCGTATAAAACGGATAATGGTAGCCAGTGTGAATGTTATGGTCATTTCTACGTTCCGGGCAACCTAGGCTTCACCCTAGGGCGTTGTTCCACCAGATGGAACAGTTAGGGCCTAAGAAGTCAACGCCAGAAGCATAAAATGCAATATAAATATAACAGTTTTTTCATCGTATAAAATGAATAATAGCAACCAGTGTGAAGTTATGGTCATTTCTACGTTCCGGGCAACCTAGGCTTCACTCGAGGGCGTTGCTCCGCCAGATCGGATAGGTAGGGCCTTAGAAGTCAACGCCGAAAGCATAAAATACAAAATAAATAGAACAGTTTTTCCATGTATATAACGAATAATTGCTACCAGTGTGAAATCTATGGTCATTTCTACGTTCCGGGCAACATAGGCTTCACTCCAGGGCGTTGTTCCACCAGATGGAATAGTTAGGGCCTAAGAGGTCACCGCCAGAAGCATAAAATGCAAAATAAATAGAACAGTTTTTCCATTGTATAAAACGAATAACTGCAACCAGTGTGAAAGTACTGGTCATTTCTACGTTCCGGGCAACCTAGGCTTCACTCTAGGGCGTTGCTACACCAGATCGAATAGTTAGGGTCTTAGAAGTCAACGCCCGAAGCATAAAATGCAAAATAAATAGAACAGTTTTTCCACTGTATAAAACGAATAACTGCAACCAGTGTGAAAGCACTGGTCATTTCTACGTTCCGGGTAACCTAGGCTTCGCTCTAGGGCGTTGCTCCACCAGATCGAATAGTTAGGGCCTTAGAAGTCAACGCCAGAAGCATAAAATACAGTAAAGATGCAACAGTTTTTTCATCATACAACAGGAATAACTGCAATCAGTGTGAAAGTACTGGTCATTTCTACTTCCCGGGAAACCTAGGCTTCACTCTAGGGCGTTGCTCCACCAGATCGAATAGTTAGGGCCTTAGAAGACAGCGCCCGAAGCATAAAATACGATGTAAATACAACAGCTTTTCCATCGTATAAAACGAATAATGGTAACCAGTGTGAAAGTTATGGTCATTTCTACGTTCCGGGCAACCTAGGCTTCACTCTAGGGCGGTGCTCCAACAGATTGAATTGTTAGGGCCTTAGAAGTGAATGCCCGAAGCATAAAATGCAATATAAATATAACAGTTCTTACATCGTATAAAACGAATAATTGCTACCAGTGTGAAGGTTATGGTCATTTCTACGTTCCGCGCAACCTGGGCTTTACCCTAGGGCGTTGTTTCACCAGATGGAATAGTTAGGGCCTAAGAAGTCAACGCCAGAAGCATAAAATACGATATAAATACAACAGCTTTTCCATCGTATAAAACAAATAATTGCAACCAGTTTGATAGTGATGTTCATTTCTGCGTACCGGGCAACCTAGGCTTCACTCTAGGGCGTTGCTCCACCAGATCGAATAGTTAGGGTCTTAGAAGTCAACGCCCGAAGCATAAAATATAAAATAAATAGAACAGTTTTTCCATTGTATAAAACGAATAATTGCTACCAGTGTGAAGGTTGTTGTCATTTCTACTTTCCGGGCAACCTAGACTTCACCCTAGGGCGTTGTTCCACGAGATGGAATAGTTAGGGCCTAAGAAGTCAACGCCAGAAGCATAAAATACGATATAAATACAACAACTTTTACATCGTATAAAACGAATAATTGCTACCAGTGTGAAAGTTATGGTCATTTCTACGTTCCGGGCAACCTAGGCTTCACCCTAGGGCGTTGCTGCAACAGATTGAATAGTTAGGGCCTTAGAAGTCAATGCCCGAAGCATAAAATGCAATAATAATAGAACAGCTTTTCCATCGTATAGCAGGAGTAATTTGCAACCATTGTGATAGTAGTGGTCATTTCTACGTTCCGGGCAACCTAGGTTTCACTCCAGGGCGGTGCTCCACCAGATCGAATAGTTACGGCCTAAGAAGTCAACGCCAGAAGCACAAAATACGATAAAGATGCAACAGTTTTTCCATCGTATAAAACGAATAATTGCAAACAATGTGAAAGTTATGGTCATTTCTAAATTCCGAGCAACCTAGGCTTCACTCTAGGGCGTTGCTCCACCAGACTGAATAGTTAGGTCCTTAGAAGTCAACGCCAGAAGCATAAAATACGATATAAATACAACAGCTTTTCCATCGTATAAAAGGAATAAATGCAAACAGTGTGAAAGTAATGGTCATTTCTACGTTCCGGGCAACCTAGGCTTCACTGCATGGCGTTCTTCCACCACATCGAATAGCTACGGCCTCAGAAGTCAACGCCTGAAGTATAATATACAATAAAAATACAACCGTCTTTCGATCCTATAACAGGAATAATTGCAACAAGCGTGAAAGTAATGATCATTTCTGCGTTTCAGGCATCCTAGACTTAACTCTGAGGCATCGCTCCACCTGATCGAATAGTTATGGCCTAAGAAGTCAACGCCCGAAGCATAAAATATAAAATAAATAGAACAGTTTTTCCATCGTATAAAACGAATAATTGCTACCAGTGTGAAAGTTGTGGTCATTTCTACTTTCCGGGCAACCTAGACTTCACCCTAGGGCGTTGTTCCACGAGATGGAATAGTTAGGGCCTAAGAAGTCAACGCCAGAAGCATAAAATACGATATAAATACAACAACTTTTACATCGTATAAAACGAATAATTGCTACCAGTGTGAAAGTTATGGTCATTTCTACGTTCCGGGCAACCTAGGCTTCACCCTAGGGCGTTGCTGCAACAGATTGAATAGTTAGGGCCTTAGAAGTCAATGCCCGAAGCATAAAATGCAATAAAAATAGAACAGCTTTTCCATCGTATAGCAGGAGTAATTTGCAACCATTGTGATAGTAGTGGTCATTTCTACGTTCCGGGCAACCTAGGTTTCACTCCAGGGCGGTGCTCCACCAGATCGAATAGTTACGGCCTAAGAAGTCAACGCCAGAAGCACAAAATACGATAAAGATGCAACAGTTTTTCCATCGTATAAAACGAATAATTGCAACCAATGTGAAAGTTATGGTCATTTCTAAATTCCGAGCAACCTAGGCTTCACTCTAGGGCGTTGCTCCACCAGACCGAATAGTTAGGTCCTTAGAAGTCAACGCCAGAAGCATAAAATACGATATAAATACAACAGCTTTTCCATCGTATAAAAGGAATAAATGCAAACAGTGTGAAAGTAATGGTCATTTCTACGTTCCGGGCAACCTAGGCTTCACTGTATGGCGTTCTTCCACCGCATCGAATAGCTACGGCCTCAGAAGTCTACGCCGAAGTTTAAAATACAATAAAAATACAACAGTATTTTCATCCTATAACAGGAATGATTGCAACCCGTGTGAAAGTGATGGTCATTTCTACGTTCCAGGCAACCTAAGCTTCACACCAGGGCGTTGTTCCACAAGATCGAATAGTTAGGACCTAAGAAGTCAACGCCAGAAGCATAAAATACAATATATATATAACAGTTTCTTCATCGTATAAAACGAATAATAGCAACCAGTGTGAAAGTGATGGTCATTTCTACGTTCCGGGCAACCTAGGCTTCACTCTAGGGCGTTGCTCCACCAGATCAAACAGTTAGGGCCTTGGAAGTCGACGCCCGAAGCATTAAATACAAAATAAAGAGAACAGTTTTTCCATTGTATAAAACGAATAATTGCTACAAGTGTAAAAGTTATGGTCATTTCTACGTTCCGGGCAACCTAGGCTTCACTCTAGGGCGGTGCTCCAACAGATTGAATTGTTAGGGCCTTAGAAGTGAATGCCCGAAGCATAAAATGCAATATAAATGCAACAGCGTTTCCATCGCATAGCATGAATAATTGCTGCCAGTGTGAAAGTTATGGTCATTTCTACGTTCCGGGCAACAGAGGCTTCACTCTAGGGTGTTCTTCCACCAGATGGAATAGTTAGGGCCTAAGAAGTCGACGCCAGAAAAATAAAATGCAATATATGTACAACAGATTACCATCGTATAAAATGAATAATTTCAAACATTGTGAAAGTAATGGTCATTTCTACGTGCCGGGCAACCTAGGCGTCACTTTACGGCGTTGCTCCACCACAGCTAAAAGCTACAGCCTTAGAAGCTAACGCCAGAAGCATAAAATACAATAAAAATGCAACTGATTTTCTAACGTATAGCATGACTAATTGCAACCAGTGCGAAAGTAATGACCATTTCGACGTTTCGGGATTCCTAGGCTTAACTCTGAGGCGTTGCTCTACCAAATCGAAGAGATACGGCCTTAGAAGTCACCGCCAGAAGCATAAAATACAATATAAATACAACAGCTTTGCCATCGTATAAAATGAATTATTGCAAACAGTGTGAAGTTAATGGTCATTTCTACGTTCCGAGCAACCTAGGCTTCACTGTATGGTGTTGCTCCGACAGATCGAATAGGCAGGGCCTTAGATGTCAGCGCCAGAAGCATAAACTACAAAATAAATACAACAGCCTTTCCATCGTATAAAACGAATAATTGCAACCTGTGTGATGGTTATGGACATATCTACGTTCCGGGCAACCTAGGCTTCGCTGTAGGGTGTTGCTCCACCAAATCGAATAGTTAGGGCCTTAGAAGCCAACGCCCGAAGCATAAAATACAATATAAGTACAACAGCTTTTCCATCGTATAAAATGAATGATTGCGAACATTGTGAAAGTAATGGTCATTTCTACGTTCCGGGCAACCTAGGCTTGACCCTAGGGCGTTGTTCCACCAGATGGAATAGTTAGGGTCTAAGAAGTCAGCGCCAGAAGCATAAAATACGATATAAATACAACAGCTTTTCCATCGTATAAAACGGATAATGGTAGCCAGTGTGAATGTTATGGTCATTTCTACGTTCCGGGCAACCTAGGCTTCACCCTAGGGCGTTGTTCCACCAGATGGGACAGTTAGGGCCTAAGAAGTCAACGCCAGAAGCATAAAATGCAATATAAATATATCAGTTTTTTCATCGTATAAAATGAATAATAGCAACCAGTGTGAAGTTATGGTCATTTCTACGTTCCGGGCAACCTAGGCTTCACTCGAGGTCGTTGCTCCGCCAGATCGGATAGGTAGGGCCTTAGAAGTCAACGCCGAAAGCATAAAATACAAAATAAATAGAGCAGTTTTTCCATGTATATAACGAATAATTGCTACCAGTGTGAAATCTATGGTCATTTCTACGTTCCGGGCAACATAGGCTTCACTCCAGGGCGGTGTTCCACCAGATGGAATAGTTAGGGCCTAAGAGGTCACCGCCAGAAGCATAAAATGCAAAATAAATAGAACAGTTTTTCCATTGTATAAAATGAATAACTGCAACCAGTGTGAAAGTACTGTTCATTTCTACGTTCCGGGCAACCTAGGCTTCACTCTAGGGCGTTGCTACACCAGATCGAATAGTTAGGGTCTTAGAAGTCAACGCCCGAAGCATAAAATGCAAAATAAATAGAACAGTTTTTCCACTGTATAAAACGAATAACTGCAACCAGTGTGAAAGTACTGGTCATTTCTACGTTCCGGGCAACCTAGGCTTCACTCTAGGGCCTTGCTCCACCACATCTAATAGCTACGGCCTTAGAAGTCAACGCCAGAAGCATAAAATAGAATATAAATACAACGGCTCTCCCAACGTATAAAACGAATAATTGCAAACAGTGTGAAAGTAATGGTCATTTCTACGTTCCGGGTAACCTAGGCGTCACTCTAGGGCGTTGCGCCACTAGATCGAATAGTTAGGGCCTTAGAAGTCAACGCCAGAAGCATAAAATACAATAAAGATGCAACAGTTTTTCCATTGTACAACAGGAGTAACTGCAAACAGTGTGAAAGTTATGGTCATTTCTACGTTCCGGTCAACCTAGGCTTCACTCTAGGACGTTTGTCCACCAGATCGAATAGTTAGGGCCTATGAAGTCAACGCCAGAAGCATAAAGTACAATAAAGGTGCACCAGTTTTTCCATCGTGTAACAGGAATAATTGCAACCAGTGTGAAAGTTATGGTCATTTCCACTTCCCGGGCAACCTAGGCTTCACTCTAGGGCGTTGCTCCACCAGATCGAATAGTTAGGGCCTTAGAAGTCAGTGCCCGAAGCATAAAATGCAAAATAAATAGAACAGCTTTTCCATTGTATAAAACGAATAACTGCAACCAGTGTGAAAGTACTGGTCATTTCTACGTTCCGGGCAACCTAGGCTTCACTCTAGGGCGTTGCTCCACCAGATCGAATAGTTAGGGCCTTAGAAGTCAACGCCCGGAGCATAAAATGGAAAATAAATAGAACAGTTTTTCCACTGTATAAAACGAATAATTGCAAACAGTGTGAAAGTAATGGTCATTTCTACGTTCCGGGGATCCTAGGCTTCACTCTAGGGCGTTGCTCCACCAGATAGAATAGCTAGGGACTTAGAATTCAACGCCAGAAGAATAAAATACAATATAAGTACAACAGTTTTTCCATCGTATAAAATGAATATTTGCAAAAATTGTGAAAGTAATGGTCATTTCTACGTTCCGGGCAACCTATGCGACACTCTAGGGCGAAGCTCCACCACATCTAATAGCTACGGCCTTAGAAGTCAACGCCAGAAGCATAAAACACAATATAAATACAACGGCCTTCCCATTGTATAAAACGAATAATTGCAAACAGTGTGAAAGTAATGGTCATTTCTAGGTTCCGGGGATCCTAGGCGTCACTCTAGGGCGTTGCTCCACCATATCTAATAGCTAAGGCCTTAGAAGTCAACGCCAGAAGCATAAAACACAATATAAATACAACGGCTTTCCCATCGTATAAAACGAATAATTGCAAACAGTGTGAAAGTAATGGTCATTTCTAGGTTCCGGGGATCCTAGGCGTCACTCTAGGGCGCTGCTCCACCATATCTAATAGCTAAGGCCTTAGAAGTCAACGCCAGAAGCATAAAATACAATAAAAATGCCACAGTTTTTCCATCGTATAGCATGACTAAATGCAACCAGTGCGAAAGTAATGACCATTTCGACTTTTCGGGCATCCTAGGCTTAACTCTGAGGCGTTGCTCCACCAGAACGAAGAGTTAGGGCCTTAGAAGTTAACGCCATAAGCATAAACTACAAAATAAATGCAACAGTCTTTCCATCGTATAAAACGTATAATTGCAACCTGTGTGAAGGTTATGGTCATATCTACGTTCCCGGCAACCTAGGCTTCACTGTAGGGTGTTGTTCCACCAGATCGAATCGGTAAGGCCATGAAGTCAACGCCCGAAGCATAAAATACAATAAATATACAAGAGTTTTTCCATCGTATAATAGAAATAATTGCAACCAGTGTGAAAGTGATGGAAATTTCTACGTTCCGGGCAACCTAGGCTTCACTCTAGGGCGTTGTTCCACCAGATCGAAATGTTAGGGCCTAAGAAGTCAGCGCAAGAAGCACAATATACAATATAAATATAACAGTTTTTCCATCGTATAAAACGAATAATAGCAACCAGTGTGAAAGTTATGGTCATTTCTACGTTCCGGGCTACCTAGGCTGCACTCTAGGGCGTTGCTCCACCATATCGCATAGTTAGGGCCTTAGAAGTCAACGCCCGAAGCATAAAATACAATAAAGATGCAACAGTTTTTCCATCGTATAACAGGAATAATTGCAACCAGTGTGAATGTAATGGTCATTTCTACGTTCCGGGCAACCTAGGTTTCACTCTAGGGCATTGCTCCACCAGCTGGAATATTTAGGGCCTAGGAAGTCAACGCCAGAAGCATAAAATGCAATAAAATTACAACAGTTTTTCGATCGTATAACAGGAATAATTCCAACCAGTTTGAAAGTGATGGTCATTTCTACGTTCCGGGCAACCTAGGCTTCACTCTAGGGCGGTGCTCCACCAGATCGAACAGTTAGTTCCTTAGAAGTCAACGCCCGAAGCATAAAATACAAAATAAATAGTACAGTTTTTCAATCGTATAAAACGAATAATTTCTACCAGTGTGGAAGTTATGGGCATTTCTACTTTCTGGGCAACCTAGGCTTCACCCTAGGGAGTTGTTCCACCAGATTGAACAGGTAGTGCCTTAGAAGTCAACGCCCGAAGCATAAAATACAAAATAAATAGTATAGTTTTTCAATCGTATAAAACGAATAATTTCTACCAGTGTGGAAGTTATGGGCATTTCTACTTTCTGGGCAACCTAGGCTTCACCCTAGGGAGTTGTTCCACCAGATGGAATAGTTAGGGCCTAATAAGTCAACGCCAGAAGCATAAAACACGATATAAATACAACAGCTTTTCCATCGTATAAAACGAATAATCGCAAGCAGTATGAAAGTTATGGTCATTTCTACGTTCCGGGCAACGTAGGCTTCACCCTAGAGCATAGCTCCAACAGATTGAATAGTTAGGGCCTTAAAAGTCAATGCCCGAAGCATAAAATGCAATAAAAATACAACAGTTTTTCAATCGTATAACAGGAATAATTGCAACCAGTGTGAAAGTAATGGTCATTTCTACGTTCCGAGCAACCTAGGCGTCACTCTAGGGCGTTGCTCCACCATATCGCATAGTTAGGGCCTTAGAAGTCAACGCCCGAAGCATAAAATACAATAAAGATGCAACAGTTTTTCCATCGTATAACAGGAATAATTGCAACCAGTGTGAATGTAATGGTCATTTCTACGTTCCGGGCAACCTAGGTTTCACTCTAGGGCGTTGCTCCAGCAGCTGGAATATTTAGGGCCTAGAAAGTCAACGCCAGAAGCATAAAATGCAATAAAATTACAACAGTTTTTCGATCGTATAACAGGAATGATTCCAACCAGTTTGAAAGTGATGGTCATTTCTACGTTCCGGGCAACCTAGGTTTCACTCTAGGGCGTCGCTCCAATAGATCGAATAGCTAGGGACTTAGAATTCAACGCCAGAAGCATAAAATACAATATATGTACAACCGTTTTTTCATCGTATAAAATCAATAATTGCAAACATTGTGAAAGTTATGGTGATTTCTACTTTCCGGGCAACCTAGGCTTTACCCTAGGGCGTTTCTCCACCACATTGAATAGTTAGGGCCTTAGAAGCCAACGCCCGAAGCATAGAATGCAATAAAAATACAACAGTTTTTCGATCGTATAACAGGAATAATTCCAACCAGTTTGAAAGTGATGGTCATTTCTACGTTCCGGGCAACCTAGGCTTCACTCTAGGGCGTTGTTACACCAGATCGAATAGTTAGGGCCTGAGAAGTCAACGCCAGAAGAATAAAACGCAATATATGTACAACAGTTTTTCCATCGTATAAAATGAATAATTGCTAACATTGTGAAGGTACTGGTCATTTCTATGTTCCGGCAACCTAGGCTTCACTCTAGGGCGTTGCTCCACGAGATCGACTAGTTGGGGCATTAGAAGTCAACGCCAGAAGCATAAAACACAATATAAATACAACGGCTTTCCCATCGTATAAAACGAATAATTGCAACCAGTGTGAAAGTAATGGTCATTTCTACGTTCCGAGCAACCTAGGCGTCACTCTAGGGCGTTGCTCCACCAGATCGAGTAGCTAGGGACTTAAAATTCATCGCTAAAAGCATAAAATAGAATCAAAATACAACAGTTTTTCCATCGTATAACAGGAATAATTGCAACCAGTGTGAAAGGAATGGTCATTTCTACGTTCCGGGCAACGTAGGTTTCACTCTAGGGCGTTGATCCACCAGAGGGAATAGTTAGGGCCTTAGAAGTCAACGCCAGAAGCATAAAATACAATAAAGATGCAACAGTTTTTCCATCGTTTTACAGGAATAACTGCAACCAGTGTGTATGTACTGGTCATTTCTACGTACCGGATGACCTAGGCTTCACTCCAGGGCGTTGTTCCACCAGATCGAACAGTTAGGGCCTAAGAAGTCAACGCCAGAAGTATAAAATACCATGTAAATATAACAGTTTTTCCACCGTATAGATCGAATGATAGCAACCAGTGTGAAAGTTATGGTCATTTCTACGTCCCGAGCAAGCTATGCGTCACTCTAGGGCGTTGCTCCACCAGATCGAGTAGCTAGGGACTTAGAATTCATCGCTAAAAGCATGAAATACAATTAAAATACAACAGTTTTTCCATCGTTTTACAGGAATAACTGCAACCAGTGTGAATGTACTGGTCATTTCTACGTTCCGGATAACCTAGGCTTCACTCTAGGGCGTTGCTGCACCAGATCAAATAGCTAGCGACTTAGAATTAAACGCCAGAAGCATAGAATACAGTAAAAATACAACAGTTTTTCATCGTATAACAGGAATAATTGCAACCAGTGTGAATGTAATGGTCATTTCTACGTTCCGGGCTACCTAGGCTTCACTCTATGGCGTTCTTCCATCACATCGAATAGCTTCGGCCTCAGAAGTCAACGCCAGAAGCATAAAATACAATATAAATATAACGGCTTTTCCATCGTATAAAGCGAATAATAGCAACCAGTGTGAAAGTTATGGTCATTTCTACGTTCTGGGCAACCTAGGCTTCACTGTATGGCGTTCTTCCACCACATCGGATACCTACGGCCTCAGAAGTCAACGCCTGAAGTATAAAATACATTAAAAATACAACAGTCTTTCCATCCTATAACAGGAATAATTGCAACCCGTGTGAAAGGGATGGTCATTTCTACGTTGCAGGCAACCTAGGCTTCACTCTAGGGCTTTGCTCCACCAGATCAAACAGTTAGGGCCTTAGAAGTCAACGCCCGAAGCATTAAATACAAAATAAATAGAACAGTTTTTCCATTGTATAAAACGAATAATTGCTACCAGTGTAAAAGTTATGGTCATTTCTACGTTCCGGGCAACCTAGGCTTCACCCTAGGACGTTGTTCCACCAGATCGAATTGTTAGGGCCTAAGAAGTGAACGCCAGAAGCATAAAATACAATATAAATATAACAGTCTTTCCATCGTATAAAACGAAAGATAGCAACCAGTGTGAAAGTTATGGTCATTTCTACGTTCCGGGCAACCTCAGCTTCACTTTAGGGCGTTGCTCCACTAGATCGAACAGCTAGGGCCTTAGAAGACAGCGCCAGAAGAATAAAATACAATTTAAATACAACAGTTTTTCCATCGTATAAAACGAATGATTGCAACCAGTATGAAACTTATGCTCATTTCTACTTTCCGAGCAACCTAGGCTTCACCCTAGGGCGTTGCTCCAACAGATGGAATAGTTAGGGCCTTAGAAGTCAACGCCCGAAGCATAACATGCAATAAAAATACAACAGCGTTTCCATCATATAACAGGAATAATTGCGACCAGTATGAAACTTATGGTCATTTCTACTTTCCGAGCAACCTAGGCTTCACTCTAGGGCGTTGCTCCACCAGACCGAATAGTTAGGTCCTTAGAAGTCAACGCCAGAAGCATAAAATACGATATAAATACAACAGCTTTTCCATCGTAAAAAAGGAATAATTGCAAACAGTGTGAAAGTAATGGTCATTTCTACGTTCCGGGCAAACTAGGCTTCACTGTATGGCGTTCTTTCACCACATCGAATTGCTACGGCCTCAGAAGTCCACGCCTGAAGTATAAAATACATTAAAAATACAACAGTCTTTCCATCCTATAACAGGAATAATTGCAACCCGTGTGAAAGGGATGGTCATTTCTACGTTGCAGGCAACCTAGGCTTCACTCTAGGGCTTTGCTCCACCAGATCAAACAGTTAGGGCCTTAGAAGTCAACGCCCGAAGCATTAAATACAAAATAAATAGAACAGTTTTTCCATTGTATAAAACGAATAATTGCTACCAGTGTAAAAGTTATGGTCATTTCTACGTTCCGGGCAACCTAGGCTTCACCCTAGGACGTTGTTCCACCAGATCGAATTGTTAGGGCCTAAGAAGTGAACGCCAGAAGCATAAAATACAATATAAATATAACAGTCTTTCCATCGTATAAAACGAAAGATAGCAACCAGTGTGAAAGTTATGGTCATTTCTACGTTCCGGGCAACCTCAGCTTAACTCTAGGGCGTTGCTCCACTAGATCGAACAGCTAGGGCCTTAGAAGACAGCGCCAGAAGAATAAAATACAATTTAAATACAACAGTTTTTCCATCGTATAAAACGAATGATTGCAACCAGTATGAAACTTATGCTCATTTCTACTTTCCGAGCAACCTAGGCTTCACCCTAGGGCGTTGCTCCAACAGATGGAATAGTTAGGGCCTTAGCAGTCAACGACCGAAGCATAACATGCAATAAAAATACAACAGCGTTTCCATCATATAACAGGAATAATTGCGACCAGTATGAAACTTATGGTCATTTCTACTTTCCGAGCAACCTAGGCTTCACTCTAGGGCGTTGCTCCACCAGACCGAATAGTTAGGTCCTTAGAAGTCAACGCCAGAAGCATAAAATACGATATAAATACAACAGCTTTTCCACCGTAAAAAAGGAATAATTGCAAACAGTGTGAAAGTAATGGTCATTTCTACGTTCCGGGCAACCTAGGCTTCACTGTATGGCGTTCTTTCACCACATCGAATTGCTACGGCCTCAGAAGTCCACGCCTGAAGCATAAAATACAATAAAAATACAACAGTCTTTTCATCGTATAACAGGAATAATTGCAACAAGCGTGAAAGTAATGATCATTTCGGCGTTTCAGGCATCCTAGACTTAACTCTGAGGCATTGCTCCACCAAATCGAATAATTAGGTCCTTAGAAGTCAACGCCAGAAGCATAAAATACAATATAAATACAACAGTTTTTCCATCGTATAGAACGAATAATTGCAACCAGTACGAAACTTATGGTCATTTCTACGTACCGCGCAACCTGGGCTTTACCCTAGGGCGTTGTTCCACCAGATGGAATAGTTAGGGCCTAAGAAGTCAACGCCAGTAGCATAAAATACGATATAAATACAACAGCTTTTCCATCGTATAAAACAAATAATTCTAACCAGTGTGAAAGTTATGGCCATTTCTACGTTCCTCGCAACCTAGCCTTCACTCTAGGGCGCTGCTCCACCAGATCAAACACTTAGGGTCTTAGAAGTCAACGCCCGAAGCATTAAGTGCCAAATAAATAGAACAGTTTTTCCATTGTATAAAACGAATAATTGCTACCAGTGTAAAAGTTATGGTCATTTCTACGTTCCGGGCAACCTAGGCTTCACCCTAGGCCGTTGTTCCACCAGATCGAATAGTTAGGGCCTTAGAAGTCAATGCCCGAAGCATTAAATACAAAATA
This sequence comes from Calliopsis andreniformis, assembly GCF_051401765.1. Lineage (NCBI taxonomy): Eukaryota > Metazoa > Arthropoda > Insecta > Hymenoptera > Andrenidae > Calliopsis > Calliopsis andreniformis. Next base: position 3,990,998 of record NW_027480436.1, on the reverse strand, counting down.
AATAGAACAGTTTTTCCATTGTATAAAACGAATAATTGCTACGAGTGTAAAAGTTATGGTCATTTCTACGTTCCGGGGAACCTAGGCTTCACTGTATGGCGTTCTTCCACCACATCGAATAGCTACGGCCTCAGAAGTCAACGCCCGAAGCATAAAATACAAAATAAATAAAACAGTTTTTCCATCGTATAAAATGAATAATTGCTACCAGTGTGAAGGTTATGGTCATTTCTACGTTCCGCGCAACCTGGGCTTTACCCTAGGGCGTTGTTCCACCAGATGGAATAGTTAGGGCCTAAGAAGTCAACGCCCGAAGCATAAAACACGATATAAATACAACAGTTTTTCCACCGTATAAAACGAATAATTGCTACCAGTGTGAAAGTTATGGTCATTTCTACTTTCCGGGCAACCTAGACTTCACCCTAGGGCGTTGTTCCACGAGATGGAATAGTTAGGGCCTAAGAAGTCAACGCCAGAAGCATAAAATACGATATAAATACAACAACTTTTACATCGTATAAAACGAATAATTGCTACCAGTGTAAAAGTTATGGTCATTTCTACGTTCCGGGGAACCCAGGCTTCACTGTATGGCGTTCTTCCACCACATCGAATAGCTACGGCCTCAGAAGTCAACGCCCGAAGCATAATATACAAAATAAATAAAACAGTTTTTCCATCGTATAAAATGAATAATTGCTACCAGTGTGAAGGTTATGGTCATTTCTACGTTCCGCGCGACCTGGGCTTTACCCTAGGGCGTTGTTCCACCGGATGGAATAGTTAGGGCCCAAGAAGTGAACGCCAGAAGCATAAAATACAATATAAATACAACAGTTTTTCCATCGTATAAAACGAATAATTGCAAACGGTATGAAACTTATGGTCATTTCTACGTTCCGGGCAACCTAGGCTTCACTGTATGGCGTTCTTCCACCGCATCGAATAGCTACGGCCTCAGAAGTCTACGCCGAAGTTTAAAATACAATAAAAATACAACAGTATTTTCATCCTATAACAGGAATGATTGCAACCCGTGTGAAAGTGATGGTCATTTCTACGTTCCAGGCAACCTAAGCTTCACACCAGGGCGTTGTTCCACAAGATCGAATAGTTAGGACCTAAGAAGTCAACGCCAGAAGCATAAAATACAATATATATATAACAGTTTCTTCATCGTATAAAACGAATAATAGCAACCAGTGTGAAAGTTATGATCATTTCTACGTTCCGGGCAACCTAGGCTTCACCCTAGGGCGTTGCTGCAACAGATTGAATAGTTAGGGCCTTAGAAGTCAATGCCCGAAGCATAAAATGCAATAAAAATAGAACAGCTTTTCCATCGTATAGCAGGAGTAATTTGCAACCATTGTGATAGTAGTGGTCATTTCTACGTTCCGGGCAACCTAGGTTTCACTCCAGGGCGGTGCTCCACCAGATCGAATAGTTACGGCCTAAGAAGTCAACGCCAGAAGCACAAAATACGATAAAGATGCAACAGTTTTTCCATCGTATAAAACGAATAATTGCAAACAATGTGAAAGTTATGGTCATTTCTAAATTCCGAGCAACCTAGGCTTCACTCTAGGGCGTTGCTCCACCAGACCGAATAGTTAGGTCCTTAGAAGTCAACGCCAGAAGCATAAAATACGATATAAATACAACAGCTTTTCCATCGTATAAAAGGAATAAATGCAAACAGTGTGAAAGTAATGGTCATTTCTACGTTCCGGGCAACCTAGGCTTCACTGCATGGCGTTCTTCCACCACATCGAATAGCTACGGCCTCAGAAGTCAACGCCTGAAGTATAATATACAATAAAAATACAACCGTCTTTCGATCCTATAACAGGAATAATTGCAACAAGCGTGAAAGTAATGATCATTTCTGCGTTTCGGGCATCCTAGACTTAACTCTGAGGCATCGCTCCACCTGATCGAATAGTTATGGCCTAAGAAGTCAACGCCCGAAGCATAAAATATAAAATAAATAGAACAGTTTTTCCATCGTATAAAACGAATAATTGCTACCAGTGTGGAAGTTGTGGTCATTTCTACTTTCCGGGCAACCTAGACTTCACCCTAGGGCGTTGTTCCACGAGATGGAATAGTTAGGGCCTAAGAAGTCAACGCCAGAAGCATAAAATACGATATAAATACAACAACTTTTACATCGTATAAAACGAATAATTGCTACCAGTGTGAAAGTTATGGTCATTTCTACGTTCCGGGCAACCTAGGCTTCACCCTAGGGCGTTGCTGCAACAGATTGAATAGTTAGGGCCTTAGAAGTCAATGCCCGAAGCATAAAATGCAATAAAAATAGAACAGCTTTTCCATCGTATAGCAGGAGTAATTTGCAACCATTGTGATAGTAGTGGTCATTTCTACGTTCCGGGCAACCTAGGTTTCACTCCAGGGCGGTGCTCCACCAGATCCAATAGTTACGGCCTAAGAAGTCAACGCCAGAAGCACAAAATACGATAAAGATGCAACAGTTTTTCCATCGTATAAAACGAATAATTGCAACCAATGTGAAAGTTATGGTCATTTCTAAATTCCGAGCAACCTAGGCTTCACTCTAGGGCGTTGCTCCACCAGACCGAATAGTTAGGTCCTTAGAAGTCAACGCCAGAAGCATAAAATACGATATAAATACAACAGCTTTTCCATCGTATAAAAGGAATAAATGCAAACAGTGTGAAAGTAATGGTCATTTCTACGTTCCGGGCAACCTAGGCTTCACTGTATGGCGTTCTTCCACCACATCGAATAGCTACGGCCTCAGAAGTCAACGCCTGAAGTATAATATACAATAAAAATACAACCGTCTTTCGATCCTATAACAGGAATAATTGCAACAAGCGTGAAAGTAATGATCATTTCTGCGTTTCGGGCATCCTAGACTTAACTCTGAGGCATCGCTCCACCTGATCGAATAGTTATGGCCTAAGAAGTCAACGCCCGAAGCATAAAATATAAAATAAATAGAACAGTTTTTCCATCGTATAAAACGAATAATTGCTACCAGTGTGAAAGTTGTGGTCATTTCTACTTTCCGGGCAACCTAGACTTCACCCTAGGGCGTTGTTCCACGAGATGGAATAGTTAGGGCCTAAGAAGTCAACGCCAGAAGCATAAAATACGATATAAATACAACAACTTTTACATCGTATAAAACGAATAATTGCTACCAGTGTGAAAGTTATGGTCATTTCTACGTTCCGGGCAACCTAGGCTTCACCCTAGGGCGTTGCTGCAACAGATTGAATAGTTAGGGCCTTAGAAGTCAATGCCCGAAGCATAAAATGCAATAAAAATAGAACAGCTTTTCCATCGTATAGCAGGAGTAATTTGCAACCATTGTGATAGTAGTGGTCATTTCTACGTTCCGGGCAACCTAGGTTTCACTCCAGGGCGGTGCTCCACCAGATCGAATAGTTACGGCCTAAGAAGTCAACGCCAGAAGCACAAAATACGATAAAGATGCAACAGTTTTTCCATCGTATAAAACGAATAATTGCAACCAATGTGAAAGTTATGGTCATTTCTAAATTCCGAGCAACCTAGGCTTCACTCTAGGGCGTTGCTCCACCAGACCGAATAGTTAGGTCCTTAGAAGTCAACGCCAGAAGCATAAAATACGATATAAATACAACAGCTTTTCCATGGTATAAAAGGAATAAATGCAAACAGTGTGAAAGTAATGGTCATTTCTACGTTCCGGGCAACCTAGGCTTCACTGCATGGCGTTCTTCCACCACATCGAATAGCTACGGCCTCAGAAGTCAACGCCTGAAGTATAATATACAATAAAAATACAACCGTCTTTCGATCCTATAACAGGAATAATTGCAACAAGCGTGAAAGTAATGATCATTTCTGCGTTTCGGGCATCCTAGACTTAACTCTGAGGCATCGCTCCACCTGATCGAATAGTTATGGCCTAAGAAGTCAACGCCAGAAGTATAAAATACAATATAAATACAACAGCTTTGCCATCGCATAAAATGAATAATTGCAAACAGTGTGAAGGATATGGTCATTTCTACGTTCCGGGCAACCTAGGCTTCACTGCATGGCGTTCTTCCACCACATCGAATAGCAACGGCCTCAGAAGTCAACGCCTGAAGTATAAAATACAATAAAAATACAACAGCTTTTCCATCGTATAAAACAAATAATTGCAACCAGTTTGATAGTGATGGTCATTTCTGCGTACCGGGCAACCTAGGCTTCACTCTAGGGCGTTGCTGCACCAGATCGAATAGTTAGGGTCTTAGAAGTCAACGCCCGAAGCATAAAATATAAAATAAAGAGAACAGTTGTTCCATCGTATAAAACGAATAATTGCTACCAGTGTGAAAGTTATGGTCATTTCTACTTTCCGGGCAACCTAGACTTCACCCTAGGGCGTTGTTCCACGAGATGGAATAGTTAGGGCCTAAGAAGTCAACGCCAGAAGCATAAAATACAAATTAAATAGAACGGTTTTTCCATTGTATAAAACGAATAATTGCTGCCAGTGTAAAAGTTATGGTAATTTCTACGTTCCCGGCAACCTAGGCTTCACCCTAGGGCGTTGTACCACCAGATCGAATAGTTAGGGCCCAAGAAGTGAACGCCAGAAGCATAAAATACAATATAATTACAACAGTTTTTCCATCGTATAAAACGAATAATTGCAACCAGTATGAAACTTATGGTCATTTCCACGTTCCGGGCAACCTAGGCTTCACTGTATGGCGTTCTTCCACCGCATCGAATAGCTACGGCCTCAGAAGTCTACGCCGAAGTTTAAAATACAATAAAAATACAACAGTATTTTCATCCTATAACAGGAATGATTGCAGCGCGTGTGAAAGTGATGGTCATTTCTACGTTTCAGGCAACCTAGGCTTCACACCAGGGCGTTGTTCCACAAGATCGAATAGTTAGGACCTAAGAAGTCAACGCCAGAAGCATAAAATACAATATATATATAACAGTTTCTTCATCGTATAAAACGAATAATAGCAACCCGTGTGAAAGTTATGATCATTTCTACGTTCCGGGCAACCTAGGCTTCACTCTAGGGCGTTGCTCCACCAGATCCAACAGTTAGGGCCTTAGAAGTCGACGCCCGAAGCATTAAATACAAAATAAAGAGATCAGTTTTTCCATTGTATAAAACGAATAATTGCTACAAGTGTAAAAGTTATGGTCATTTCTACGTTCCGGGCGACCTAGGCTTCACTCTAGGGCGGTGCTCCAACGGATTGAATTGTTAGGGCCTTAGAAGTGAATGCCCGAAGCATAAAATGCAATATAAATATAACAGTTCTTCCATTGTATAAAACGAATAATTGCTGCCAGTGTAAGAGTTATGGTCATTTCTACGTTCCGGGCAACCTAGGCTTCACCCTAGGGCGTTGTACCACCAGATCGAATAGTTAGGGCCTATGAAGTGAACGCCAGAAGCATAAAATACAATATAAATACAACAGTTTTTCCATCGTATAAAACGAATAATTGCATCCAGTATGAAACTTATGGTCATTTCTACGTACAGGGCAACCTAGGCTTCACTCTAGGGCGTTGCTCTACCAGATCGAATGGTTAGGGCCTTAGAAGTCAACGCCCGAAGCATAAAATACAAAATAAATAGAACAGTTTTTCCGTCGTATAAAACGAATAATTGCTACCAGTGTGAAAGTTATGGTCATTTCTACTTTCCGGGCAACCTAGGCTTCACCCTAGGGCGTTGTTCAACCAAATGGAATAGTTAGGGCCTAAGAAGTCAACGCCAGAAGCATAAAATACGATATAAATACAACAGCTTTTCCATCGTATAAAACAAATAATTGCAACCAGTTTGATAGTGATGGTCATTTCGGCGTACCGGGCAACCTAGGCTTCACTCTAGGGCGTTGCTCCACCAGATCGAATAGTTAGGGTCTTAGAAGTCAACGCCCGAAGCATAAAATATAAAATAAATAGAACAGTTTTTCCATCGTACAAAATGAACAATACCAAACAGTGTGAAAGTAATTGTCATTTCTACGTTCCGGGCAACCTAGGCAATCACTCTAGGTCGCTGCTCCACCAGATGAAATAGCTAGCGAATTAGAATTAAACGTCAGAAGCATAGAATACAATAAAAATACAACAGTTTTTCCATCGTATAACAGGAATAATTGCAACCAATGAGAATGTAATGGTCATTTCTACGTTCCGGGCAACCTAGGTTTCACTCTAGGGCGTTGCTCCACCAGGTCGAATAGTTAGGGCCTAAGAAGTCAACGCCAGAAGCATAAAATACGATATAAATACAACAGCTTTTACATCGTATAAAACGAATAATTGCAACCAGTGTGAGAGTTCTGTTCATTTCCACGTTCCGGGCAACCTAGGCTTCACTCCAGGGTGTTGCTCCACCAGATCGAATAGTTAGGGCCTTAGAAGTCAACGCCAGGAGCATAAGATACAATAAAAATACAACAGTCTTTTCATCGTATTACAGGAATAATTGCAATAAGCGTGAAAGTAATGATCATTTCGGCGTTTCGGGCGTCCTAGACTTAACTCTGAGGCATTGCTCCTCCAGATCGAATAGTTGGGGCCTAAGAAGTCAATGCCAGAAGCATAAAATACAATATAAATACAACAGCTTTGGCATCGAATAAATTAATAATTGCAAACAGTGTGAAAGATATGGTCATTTCTACGTTCCGGGTAACCTAGGCTTCATTCTAGGGCGTTGCTCCACCAGATCGAATAGTTAGGTCCTTAGAAGTAAACGCCAGAAGCATAAAATACGATATAAATACAACAGCATTTCCATCGTATAACAGGATTAATTGCAACCAGTTAGAAAGTGATAGACATTTCTCCTTTCCGGGCAACCTGCGCTTCATTCTAGGGCGTTGCTCCACTAGATCGAACAGCTAGGGCCTTAGAAGTCAACGCCAGAAGCATAAAATACAATATAAATACAACAGTTTTTTCATCGTATAAAACGAATAATTGCAACCAGTATGAAACTTATGGTCATTTCTACTTTCCGAGCAACCTAGGCTTCACCCTAGGGCGTTGCCCCAACATATTGAATAGTTAGGGCCTTAGAAGTCAACGCACGAACCATAAAATGCAAAAAAAATACAGCAGTGTTTCCATCATATAGCAGGTGTAATTGCAACCAGTTTGAAATTGATGGCCAATTCTACGTTCCGGGCAACCTAGGCATCACTCTATTGCGTCGCTCCACCAGATCGAATAGTTAGTGCCTTAGAAGTCAACGCCAGAAGCATAAAATACAATATAAATACAACAGTTTTTCCATCGTATAAAACGAATAATTGCAACCACTATGAAACTTATGGTCATTTCTACTTTCCGAACAACCTAGGCTTCGCCCTAGGGCGTTGCTCCAACGGATTTAATAGTTAGGGCCTTAGAAGTCAACGCCCGATCCATAAAGTGCAAAAAAAATACAGCAGTGTTTCCATCATATAACAGGTATAATTGCAACCAGTTTGAAATTGATGGCCAATTCTACGTTCCGGGCAACCTAGGCATCACTCTATTGCGTTGCTCCACCAGATCGAATAGTTAGCGCCTTAGAAGTCAACGCCAGAAGCATAAAATACAATATAAATACAACAGTTCTTCCATCGTATAATACGAGAAATTGCAACCAGTATGGAACTTATGGATATTTCTACTTTCCGAGCAACCTAGGCTTCACCCTAGGGCGTAGCTCCAACAGATTGAATAGTTAGGGCCTTAGAAGTCAACGCCCGAACCATAAAATGCAAAAAAAATACAACAGTGTTTCCATCATATATCAGGAATAATTGCAACCAGTTTGAAAGTTATGGTCATTTCTACGTTCCGCGCAACCTGGGCTTTACCCTAGGGCGTTGTTCCGCCAGATGGACTAGCTAGGGACTTAGAATTCGGCGCCATAAGAATAAAATACAATATAAGTACAACAGCTTTTCCATCGTACAAAATGAATAATAGCAAACAGTGTGAAAGAAATTGTCATTTCTACGTTCCGGGCAACCTAGGTTTCACTCTAGCGCGTTGCTCCACCAGGTCGAACAGTTAGGCCCTAAGAAGTCAACGCCAGAAGCACAAAATACGATATAAATAAAACAGCTTTTACATCGTATAAAACGAATAATAGCAACAAGTGCGAATGATATGGTCATTTAAACGTTCCGAGCAAGCTAGGCGTCACTCTAGGGCGTTGCTCCACCAGATCGTATAGCTAGGGACTTAGAATTCATCGCTAACAGCATAAAATACAATTAAAATACAACAGTTTTTCTATCGTATAACAGGAATAATTGCAACCAGTGTGAATGTAATGGTCATTTCTACGTTTAGGGCAACCTAGGTTTCACTCTAGGGCGTTGCTCCACCAGGTCGAATAGTTAGGCCCTAAGAAGTCAACGCCAGAAGCACAAAACACGATATAAATAAAACAGCTTTTACATCGTATAAAACGAATAATAGCAACCAGTGTGAAAGTTATGGTCATTTCTACGTTCCGGGCAACCTAGGCGTCACTCTATGGTGTTGCTCCACCGCATCTAATAGCTACGGCCTTAGAAGTCAACGCCAGAGGCATAAAATACAATATAAATACAACAGCTTTTCCATCGTACAAAATGAATAATACCAAACAGTGTGAAAGTAATTGTCATTTCTACGTTCCGGGCAACCTAGACATCACTCTAGGTCGCTGCTCCACCAGATCAAATAGCTAGCGACTTAGAATTAAACGCCAGAAGCATAGAATACAATAAAAATACAACAGTTTTTCCATCGTATAGAACGAATAATTGCAACCAGTATGAAACTTATGGTCATTTCTACTTTCCGAGCAAGCTAGCCTTCACCCTAGGGCGTTGGTCCAACAGATTGAATAGTTAGGGCCTTAGAAGTCAACGCCCGAAGCATAAAATGCAATAAAAATACAACAGTGTATCCATCATATAACAGGAATAATTGCAACCAGTTTGAAAGTGATGGTCGTTTCTACGTTCCGGGCAACATAGGCTTCACTCTAGGGCGTTGATCCACCAGATCGAATAGTTAGTGCCTTAGAAGTCAACGCCAGAAGCATAAAATACAATATAAATACAACAGTTTTTCCATCGTATAAAACGAATAATTGCAACCAGTATGAAACTTACGGTCATTTCTACTTTCCGAGCAACCTAGGCTTCACCCTAGGGCGCTGCTCCAACGGATTGAATAGTTAGGGCGTTAGAAGTCAACGCCCGAAGCATAAAATGCAATAAAAATACAACAGTGTATCCATCATATAACAGGAATAATTGCAAGCAGTTTGAAAGAGATGGCCAATTCTACGTTCCGGGCAACCTAGGCTTCACTCTAGGGCGTTGTTCCACCAGATCGAATAGTTAGTGCCTTAGAAGTCAACGCCAGAAGCATAAAATACAATATAAATACAACAGTTTTTCCATCGTATAAAACGAATAATTGCAACCAGTATGAAACTTATGGTCATTTCTACTTTCCGAGCAACCTAGGCTTCACCCTAGGGCGTTGCTCCAACAGATTGAATAGTTAGGGCCTTTGAAGTCAACGCCCGAACCATAAAATGCAAAAAAAATACAACAGCGTTTCCATCATATATCAGGAATAATTGCAACCAGTTTGAAAGTGATGGCCAATTCCACGTTCCGGGCAAACTAGGTTTCACTCCAGGGCGTTGCTCCACCAGACCGAATAGTTACGGCCTAAGAAGTCAACGCCAGAAGCATAAAATACGATATAAATACAACAGCTTTTCCATCGTATAAAACGAATAATTGTAATCAGTCTGAGACTTATGGTCATTTCTACTTTCCGAGCAACCTAGGCTTCACCCTAGGCCGCTGCTCCAACAGATTGAATAGTTAGGGCCTTAGAAGTCAACGCCCGAAGCATAAAATGCAATGAAAATACAACAGTGTATCCATCATATAACAGGAATAATTGCAAGCAGTTTGAAAGTGATGGCCAATTCTACGTTCCGGGCAACCTAGGCTTCACTCTAGGGCGTTGTTCCACCAGATCGAATTGTTAGTGCCTTAGAAGTCAACGCCAGAAGCATAAAATACAATATAAATACAACAGTTTTTCCATCGTATAAAACGAATAATTGCACCCAGTATGAAACTTATGGTCATTTCTACTTTCCGAGCAACCTAGGCTTCACCCTAGGGCGTTGCTCCAACGGATTGAATAGTGAGGGCCTTAGAAGTCAACGCCCGAACCTTAAAATGCAAAAAAAATACAACAGTGTTTCCATCATATATCTGGAATAATTGCAACCAGTTTGAAAGTGATGGCCAATTCTACGTTCCGGGGAACCTAGGTTTCACTCCAGGGCGTTGCTCCACCATACCGAATAGTTACGGCCTAAAAAGTCAACGCCAGAAGCATAATACACGATATAAATACAACAGCTTGTCCATCGTATAAAACGAATAATTGCAACCAGTATGAAACTTATGGTCATTTCTGCTTTGCGAGCAAGCTAGTCTTCACCCTAGGTCGTTGCTCCAACAGATTGAATAGTTAGGGCCTTAGAAGTCAACGCCCGAAGCATAAAATGCAATAAAAATACAACAGTGTATCCATCATATAACAGGTATAATTGCAACCAGTTTCAAATTGATGGCCAATTCTACGTTCCGGGCAACCTAGGCATCACTCTATTGCGTTGCTCCACCAGATCGAATAGTTAGTTCCTTGGAAGTCAACGCCAGAATCATAAAATACAATATAAATACAACAGTTTTTCCATCGTATAAAACGAATGATTGCATCCAGTATGAAACTTATGGTCATTTCTACTTTCCGAGCAAGCTAGGCTTCACCCTAGGTCGTTGCTCCAACAGATTGAATAGTTAGGGCCTTAGAAGTCAACGCCCGAAGCAAAAAATTGCAATAAAAATACAACAGTGTATCCATCATATAACAGTAATAATTGCAACCAGTTTGAAAGTGATGGCCAATTCTACGTTCCGGGCAACCTAGGCTTCACTCTAAGGCGTTGCTCCACCAGATCGAATCGCTAGTGCCTTAGAAGTCAACGCCAGAAGCATAAAATACAATATAAATCCAACAGTTTTTCCATCGTATAAAACGAATAATTGCAACCAGTATGAGACTTATGGTCATTTCTACTTTCCGAACAACCTAGGCTTCACCCTAGGGCGTTGCTCCAACGGACTGAATAGTTAGGGCCTTAGAAGTCAACGCCCGAACCATAAAATGCATAAAAAATACAACAGTGTTTCCACCATATATCAGGAATAATTGCAACCAGTTTGAAAGTGATGGCCAATTCTACGTTCCGGGCAACCTAGGCTTCACTCTAGGGCGTTGCTCCACCAGATCGAGTCGCTAGTGCCTTAGAAGTCAACGCCAGAAGCATAAAATACAATATAAATCCAACAGTTTTTCCATAGTATAAAACGAATAATTGCTACCAGTGTAAAAGTTATGGTTATTTCTACGTTCCGGGCAACCTAGGCTTCACCCTAGGCCGTTGTTCCACCAGATTGAATAGTTAGGGCCTTAGAAGTCAATGCCCGAAGCATAAAATGCAATAAAAATACCACAGTTTTTCCATCATATAACAGGAAGGATTGCAACCAGTTTGAAAGTGATGGTCATTTCTACGTTCCGGGCAACATAGGCTTCACTCTAGGGAGTTGCTCCACTAGATCGAATAGTTAGTACCTTAGAAGTCAACGCCAGATGTATAAAATACAAAAGAAATACAACAGTTTTTCCATCGTATAAAACGAATAATTGCAACCAGTATGAAACTTATGGACATTTCTACTTTCCGAGCAACCTAGGCTTCACCCTAGGGCGTTGCTCCAACAGATTGAATAGTTAGGGCCTTAGAAGTCAACGCCCGAACCATAAAATGCAAAAAAAATACAACAGTGTTTCCATCATATATAAGGAATAATTGCAACCAGTTTGAAAGTGATGGCCAATTCTACGTTCCGGGCAACCTAGGCTTCACTCTAGGGCGTTGCTCCACCAGATCGAATAGTTAGTGACTTGGAAGTCAACGCCAGAAGCATAAAATACAATATAAATACAACAGTTTTTCCATCGTATAAGACGAATAATTGCAACCAGTAAGAAACTTATGGACATTTCTACTTTCCGAGCAACCTAGGTTTCACCCTAGGGCGTTGCTTGAGCAGATTGAATAGTTAGGGCCTTAGAAGTCAACGCCCGAACCATAAAATGCAAAAAAAATACAACAGTGTTTCCATCATATATAAGGAATAATTGCAACCAGTTTGAAAGTGATGGCCAATTCTACGTTCCGGGCAACCTAGGTTTCACTCTAGGGCGTTGCTCCACCAGATCAAACAGTTAGGGCCTTAGAAGCCAACGCCCGAAGCATTAAATACAAAATAAATAGAACAGTTTTTCCATAGTATAAAACGAATAATTGCTACCAGTGTAAAAGTTATGGTTATTTCTACGTTCCGGGCAACCTAGGCTTCACCCTAGGCCGTTGTTCCACCAGATTGAATAGTTAGGGCCTTAGAAGTCAATGCCCGAAGCATAAAATGCAATAAAAATACAACAGTTTTTCCATCATATAACAGGAAGAATTGCAACCAGTTTGAAAGTGATGGTCATTTCTACGTTCCGGGCAACATAGGCTTCACTCTCGGGCGTTGCTCCACTAGATCGAATAGTTAGTACCTTAGAAGTCAACGCCAGATGCATAAAATACAATATAAATACAACAGTTTTTCCATCGTATAAAACGAATAATTGCAACCAGTATGAAACTTATGGTCATTTCTACTTTCCGAGCAACCTGGGCTTCACCCTAGGCCGTTGCTCCAACAGGTTGAATAGTTAGGGCCTTAGAAGTCAACGCCCGAACCATAAAATGCAAAAAAAATACAACAGTGTTTCCATCATATATCAGGAATAATTGCAACCACTTTGAATGTGTTGGCCAATTCTACGTTCCAGGCAACCTAGGCTTCACTCTCGGGCGTTGTTCCACCAGATCGAATAGTAAGGGCCTAAGAAGTCAACGCCAGAAGCATAAAATACAATATAAATATAACAGTTTTTCCATCGTATAAAACGAATAATAGCAACCAGTGTGAAAGTTATGGTCATTTCTACGTTCCGGGCAACCTAGGTTTCACTCTAGGGCGTTGCTCCACCAGATCAAACAGTTAGGGCCTTAGAAGCCAACGGCCGAAGCATTAAATACAAAATAAATAGAACAGTTTTTCCATAGTATAAAACGAATAATTGCTACCAGTGTAAAAGTTATGGTTATTTCTACGTTCCGGGCAACCTAGGCTTCACCCTAGGCCGTTGTTCCACCAGATTGAATAGTTAGGGCCTTAGAAGTCAATGCCCGAAGCTTAAAATGCAATAAAAATACAACAGTTTTTCCATCATGTAACAGGAAGGATTGCAACCAGTTTGAAAGTGATGGCCAATTCTACGTTCCGGGCAACCTAGGCATCACTCTATTGCGTTGCTCCACCAGATCGAATAGTTAGTGCCTTAGAAGTCAACGCCAGAAGCATAAAATACGATATAAATACAACAGCTTTTCCATCGTATAAAACGAATAATTGCAACCAGTATGAAACTTATGGTCATTTCTACTTTCCGAGCAAGCCAGGCTTCACCCTAGGTCGTTGCTCCAACAGATTGAATAGTTAGGGCCTTAGAAGTCAACGCCCGAAGCATAAAATGCAATAAAAATACAACAGTGTATCCATCATATAACAGGTATAATTGCAACCAGTTTCAAATTGATGGCCAATTCTACGTTCCGGGCAACCTAGGCATCACTCTATTGCGTTGCTCCACCAGATCGAATAGTTAGTTCCTTGGAAGTCAACGCCAGAATCATAAAATACAATATAAATACAACAGTTTTTCCATCGTATAAAACGAATGATTGCATCCAGTATGAAACTTCTGGTCATTTCTACTTTCCGAGCAAGCTAGGCTTCACCCTAGGTCGTTGCTCCAACAGATTGAATAGTTAGGGCCTTAGAAGTCAACGCCCGAAGCAAAAAATTGCAATAAAAATACAACAGTGTATCCATCATATAACAGTAATAATTGCAACCAGTTTGAAAGTGATGGCCAATTCTACGTTCCGGGCAACCTAGGCTTCACTCTAAGGCGTTGCTCCACCAGATCGAATCGCTAGTGCCTTAGAAGTCAACGCCAGAAGCATAAAATACAATATAAATCCAACAGTTTTTCCATCGTATAAAACGAATAATTGCAACCAGTATGAGACTTATGGTCATTTCTACTTTCCGAACAACCTAGGCTTCACCCTAGGGCGTTGCTCCAACGGACTGAATAGTTAGGGCCTTAGAAGTCAACGCCCGAACCATAAAATGCATAAAAAATACAACAGTGTTTCCACCATATATCAGGAATAACTGCAACCAGTTTGAAAGTGATGGCCAATTCTACGTTCCGGGCAACCTAGGCTTCACTCTAGGGCGTTGCTCCACCAGATCGAGTCGCTAGTGCGTTAGAAGTCAACGCCAGAAGCATAAAATACAATATAAATCCAACAGTTTTTCCATAGTATAAAACGAATAATTGCTACCAGTGTAAAAGTTATGGTTATTTCTACGTTCCGGGCAACCTAGGCTTCACCCTAGGCCGTTGTTCCACCAGATTGAATAGTTAGGGCCTTAGAAGTCAATGCCCGAAGCATAAAATGCAATAAAAATACCACAGCTTTTCCATCATATAACAGGAAGGATTGCAACCAGTTTGAAAGTGATGGTCATTTCTACGTTCCGGGCAACATAGGCTTCACTCTAGGGAGTTGCTCCACTAGATCGAATAGTTAGTACCTTAGAAGTCAACGCCAGATGTATAAAATACAAAAGAAATACAACAGTTTTTCCATCGTATAAAACGAATAATTGCAACCAGTATGAAACTTATGGACATTTCTACTTTCCGAGCAACCTAGGCTTCACCCTAGGGCGTTGCTCCAACAGATTGAATAGTTAGGGCCTTAGAAGTCAACGCCCGAACCATAAAATGCAAAAAAAATACAACAGTGTTTCCATCATATATAAGGAATAATTGCAATCAGTTTGAAAGTGATGGCCAATTCTACGTTCCGGGCAACCTAGGCTTCACTCTAGGGCGTTGCTCCACCAGATCGAATAGTTAGTGACTTGGAAGTCAACGCCAGAAGCATAAAATACAATATAAATACAACAGTTTTTCCATCGTATAAGACGAATAATTGCAACCAGTAAGAAACTTATGGACATTTCTACTTTCCGAGCAACCTAGGCTTCACCCTAGGGCGTTGCTTGAACAGATTGAATAGTTAGGGCCTTAGAAGTCAACGCCCGAACCATAAAATGCAAAAAAAATACAACAGTGTTTCCATCATATATAAGGAATAATTGCAACCAGTTTGAAAGTGATGGCCAATTCTACGTTCCGGGCAACCTAGGTTTTACTCTAGGGCGTTGCTCCACCAGATCAAACAGTTAGGGCCTTAGAAGCCAACGCCCGAAGCATTAAATACAAAATAAATAGAACAGTTTTTCCATAGTATAAAACGAATAATTGCTACCAGTGTAAAAGTTATGGTTATTTCTACGTTCCGGGCAACCTAGGCTTCACCCTAGGCCGTTGTTCCACCAGATTGAATAGTTAGGGCCTTAGAAGTCAATGCCCGAAGCATAAAATGCAATAAAAATACAACAGTTTTTCCATCATATAACAGGAAGAATTGCAACCAGTTTGAAAGTGATGGTCATTTCTACGTTCCGGGCAACATAGGCTTCACTCTAGGGCGTTGCTCCACTAGATCGAATAGTTAGTACCTTAGAAGTCAACGCCAGATGCATAAAATACAATATAAATACAACAGTTTTTCCATCGTATAAAACGAATAATTGCAACCAGCATGAAACTTATGGTCATTTCTACTTTCCGAGCAACCTGGGCTTCACCCTAGGCCGTTGCTCCAACAGGTTGAATAGTTAGGGCCTTAGAAGTCAACGCCCGAACCATAAAATGCAAAAAAAATACAACAGTGTTTCCATCATATATCAGGAATAATTGCAACCACTTTGAATGTGTTGGCCAATTCTACGTTCCAGGCAACCTAGGCTTCACTCTCGGGCGTTGTTCCACCAGATCGAATAGTAAGGGCCTAAGAAGTCAACGACAGAAGCATAAAATACAATATAAATATAACAGTTTTTCCATCGTATAAAACGAATAATAGCAACCAGTGTGAAAGTTATGGTCATTTCTACGTTCCGGGCAACCTAGGTTTCACTCTAGGGCGTTGCTCCACCAGATCAAACAGTTAGGGCCTTAGAAGCCAACGGCCGAAGCATTAAATACAAAATAAATGGAACAGTTTTTCCATAGTATAAAACGAATAATTGCTACCAGTGTAAAAGTTATGGTTATTTCTACGTTCCGGGCAACCTAGGCTTCACCCTAGGCCGTTGTTCCACCAGATTGAATAGTTAGGGCCTTAGAAGTCAATGCCCGAAGCTTAAAATGCAATAAAAATACAACAGTTTTTCCATCATGTAACAGGAAGGATTGCAACCAGTTTGAAAGTGATGGCCAATTCTACGTTCCGGGCAACCTAGGCATCACTCTATTGCGTTGCTCCACCAGATCGAATAGTTAGTGCCTTAGAAGTCAACGCCAGAAGCATAAAATACGATATAAATACAACAGTTTTTCCATCGTATAAAATGAATAATTGCAAACAGTGTGAAATATATGTACATTTCTACGTTCCGGGCAACCTCGGGTTCACTATATGGCGTTCTTCCACAACATAGAATAGCTACGGCCTCAGAAGTCAACGCCTGAAGTATAAAATACGCTATAAATACAACAGCTTTTCCGTCGTATAAAACGAATAATTGCACCCAGTATGAAACTTATGGTCATTTCTACTTTCCGAGCAACCTAGGCTTCACCCTAGGGCGTAGCTCCAACAGATTGAATAGTTAGGGCCTTAGAAGTCAACGCCCGAACCATAAAATGCAAAAAAAATACAACAGTGTTTCCATCATATATCAGGAATAATTGCAACCAGTTTGAAAGTTATGGTCATTTCTACGTTCCGCGCAACCTGGGCTTTACCCTAGGGCGTTGTTCCGCCAGATGGACTAGCTAGGGACTTAGAATTCGGCGCCATAAGAATAAAATACAATATAAGTACAACAGCTTTTCCATCGTACAAAATGAATAATAGCAAACAGTGTGAAAGAAATTGTCATTTCTACGTTCCGGGCAACCTAGGTTTCACTCTAGGGCGTTGCTCCACCAGGTCGAACAGTTAGGCCCTAAGAAGTCAACGCCAGAAGCACAAAATACGATATAAATAAAACAGCTTTTACATCGTATAAAACGAATAATAGCAACAAGTGCGAATGATATGGTCATTTAAACGTTCCGAGCAAGCTAGGCGTCACTCTAGGGCGTTGCTCCACCAGATCGTATAGCTAGGGACTTAGAATTCATCGCTAACAGCATAAAATACAATTAAAATACAACAGTTTTTCTATCGTATAACAGGAATAATTGCAACCAGTGTGAATGTAATGGTCATTTCTACGTTTAGGGCAACCTAGGTTTCACTCTAGGGCGTTGCTCCACCAGGTCGAATAGTTAGGCCCTAAGAAGTCAACGCCAGAAGCACAAAACACGATATAAATAAAACAGCTTTTACATCGTATAAAACGAATAATAGCAACCAGTGTGAAAGTTATGGTCATTTCTACGTTCCGGGCAACCTAGGCGTCACTCTATGGTGTTGCTCCACCGCATCTAATAGCTACGGCCTTAGAAGTCAACGCCAGAGGCATAAAATACAATATAAATACAACAGCTTTTCCATCGTACAAAATGAATAATACCAAACAGTGTGAAAGTAATTGTCATTTCTACGTTCCGGGCAACCTAGACATCACTCTAGGTCGCTGCTCCACCAGATCAAATAGCTAGCGACTTAGAATTAAACGCCAGAAGCATAGAATACAATAAAAATACAACAGTTTTTCCATCGTATAGAACGAATAATTGCAACCAGTATGAAACTTATGGTCATTTCTACTTTCCGAGCAAGCTAGCCTTCACCCTAGGGCGTTGGTCCAACAGATTGAATAGTTAGGGCCTTAGAAGTCAACGCCCGAAGCATAAAATGCAATAAAAATACAACAGTGTATCCATCATATAACAGGAATAATTGCAACCAGTTTGAAAGTGATGGTCGTTTCTACGTTCCGGGCAACATAGGCTTCACTCTAGGGCGTTGATCCACCAGATCGAATAGTTAGTGCCTTAGAAGTCAACGCCAGAAGCATAAAATACAATATAAATACAACAGTTTTTCCATCGTATAAAACGAATAATTGCAACCAGTATGAAACTTACGGTCATTTCTACTTTCCGAGCAACCTAGGCTTCACCCTAGGGCGCTGCTCCAACGGATTGAATAGTTAGGGCGTTAGAAGTCAACGCCCGAAGCATAAAATGCAATAAAAATACAACAGTGTATCCATCATATAACAGGAATAATTGCAAGCAGTTTGAAAGAGATGGCCAATTCTACGTTCCGGGCAACCTAGGCTTCACTCTAGGGCGTTGTTCCACCAGATCGAATAGTTAGTGCCTTAGAAGTCAACGCCAGAAGCATAAAATACAATATAAATACAACAGTTTTTCCATCGTATAAAACGAATAATTGCAACCAGTATGAAACTTATGGTCATTTCTACTTTCCGAGCAACCTAGGCTTCACCCTAGGGCGTTGCTCCAACAGATTGAATAGTTAGGGCCTTTGAAGTCAACGCCCGAACCATAAAATGCAAAAAAAATACAACAGCGTTTCCATCATATATCAGGAATAATTGCAACCAGTTTGAAAGTGATGGCCAATTCCACGTTCCGGGCAAACTAGGTTTCACTCCAGGGCGTTGCTCCACCAGACCGAATAGTTACGGCCTAAGAAGTCAACGCCAGAAGCATAAAATACGATATAAATACAACAGCTTTTCCATCGTATAAAACGAATAATTGTAATCAGTCTGAGACTTATGGTCATTTCTACTTTCCGAGCAACCTAGGCTTCACCCTAGGCCGCTGCTCCAACAGATTGAATAGTTAGGGCCTTAGAAGTCAACGCCCGAAGCATAAAATGCAATGAAAATACAACAGTGTATCCATCATATAACAGGAATAATTGCAAGCAGTTTGAAAGTGATGGCCAATTCTACGTTCCGGGCAACCTAGGCTTCACTCTAGGGCGTTGTTCCACCAGATCGAATTGTTAGTGCCTTAGAAGTCAACGCCAGAAGCATAAAATACAATATAAATACAACAGTTTTTCCATCGTATAAAACGAATAATTGCACCCAGTATGAAACTTATGGTCATTTCTACTTTCCGAGCAACCTAGGCTTCACCCTAGGGCGTTGCTCCAACGGATTGAATAGTGAGGGCCTTAGAAGTCAACGCCCGAACCTTAAAATGCAAAAAAAATACAACAGTGTTTCCATCATATATCTGGAATAATTGCAACCAGTTTGAAAGTGATGGCCAATTCTACGTTCCGGGGAACCTAGGTTTCACTCCAGGGCGTTGCTCCACCATACCGAATAGTTACGGCCTAAAAAGTCAACGCCAGAAGCATAATACACGATATAAATACAACAGCTTGTCCATCGTATAAAACGAATAATTGCAACCAGTATGAAACTTATGGTCATTTCTGCTTTGCGAGCAAGCTAGTCTTCACCCTAGGTCGTTGCTCCAACAGATTGAATAGTTAGGGCCTTAGAAGTCAACGCCCGAAGCATAAAATGCAATAAAAATACAACAGTGTATCCATCATATAACAGGTATAATTGCAACCAGTTTCAAATTGATGGCCAATTCTACGTTCCGGGCAACCTAGGCATCACTCTATTGCGTTGCTCCACCAGATCGAATAGTTAGTTCCTTGGAAGTCAACGCCAGAATCATAAAATACAATATAAATACAACAGTTTTTCCATCGTATAAAACGAATGATTGCATCCAGTATGAAACTTATGGTCATTTCTACTTTCCGAGCAAGCTAGGCTTCACCCTAGGTCGTTGCTCCAACAGATTGAATAGTTAGGGCCTTAGAAGTCAACGCCCGAAGCAAAAAATTGCAATAAAAATACAACAGTGTATCCATCATATAACAGTAATAATTGCAACCAGTTTGAAAGTGATGGCCAATTCTACGTTCCGGGCAACCTAGGCTTCACTCTAAGGCGTTGCTCCACCAGATCGAATCGCTAGTGCCTTAGAAGTCAACGCCAGAAGCATAAAATACAATATAAATCCAACAGTTTTTCCATCGTATAAAACGAATAATTGCAACCAGTATGAGACTTATGGTCATTTCTACTTTCCGAACAACCTAGGCTTCACCCTAGGGCGTTGCTCCAACGGACTGAATAGTTAGGGCCTTAGAAGTCAACGCCCGAACCATAAAATGCATAAAAAATACAACAGTGTTTCCACCATATATCAGGAATAATTGCAACCAGTTTGAAAGTGATGGCCAATTCTACGTTCCGGGCAACCTAGGCTTCACTCTAGGGCGTTGCTCCACCAGATCGAGTCGCTAGTGCCTTAGAAGTCAACGCCAGAAGCATAAAATACAATATAAATCCAACAGTTTTTCCATAGTATAAAACGAATAATTGCTACCAGTGTAAAAGTTATGGTTATTTCTACGTTCCGGGCAACCTAGGCTTCACCCTAGGCCGTTGTTCCACCAGATTGAATAGTTAGGGCCTTAGAAGTCAATGCCCGAAGCATAAAATGCAATAAAAATACCACAGTTTTTCCATCATATAACAGGAAGGATTGCAACCAGTTTGAAAGTGATGGTCATTTCTACGTTCCGGGCAACATAGGCTTCACTCTAGGGAGTTGCTCCACTAGATCGAATAGTTAGTACCTTAGAAGTCAACGCCAGATGTATAAAATACAAAAGAAATACAACAGTTTTTCCATCGTATAAAACGAATAATTGCAACCAGTATGAAACTTATGGACATTTCTACTTTCCGAGCAACCTAGGCTTCACCCTAGGGCGTTGCTCCAACAGATTGAATAGTTAGGGCCTTAGAAGTCAACGCCCGAACCATAAAATGCAAAAAAAATACAACAGTGTTTCCATCATATATAAGGAATAATTGCAACCAGTTTGAAAGTGATGGCCAATTCTACGTTCCGGGCAACCTAGGCTTCACTCTAGGGCGTTGCTCCACCAGATCGAATAGTTAGTGACTTGGAAGTCAACGCCAGAAGCATAAAATACAATATAAATACAACAGTTTTTCCATCGTATAAGACGAATAATTGCAACCAGTAAGAAACTTATGGACATTTCTACCTTCCGAGCAACCTAGGTTTCACCCTAGGGCGTTGCTTGAGCAGATTGAATAGTTAGGGGCTTAGAAGTCAACGCCCGAACCATAAAATGCAAAAAAAATACAACAGTGTTTCCATCATATATAAGGAATAATTGCAACCAGTTTGAAAGTGATGGCCAATTCTACGTTCCGGGCAACCTAGGTTTCACTCTAGGGCGTTGCTCCACCAGATCAAACAGTTAGGGCCTTAGAAGCCAACGCCCGAAGCATTAAATACAAAATAAATAGAACAGTTTTTCCATAGTATAAAACGAATAATTGCTACCAGTGTAAAAGTTATGGTTATTTCTACGTTCCGGGCAACCTAGGCTTCACCCTAGGCCGTTGTTCCACCAGATTGAATAGTTAGGGCCTTAGAAGTCAATGCCCGAAGCATAAAATGCAATAAAAATACAACAGTTTTTCCATCATATAACAGGAAGAATTGCAACCAGTTTGAAAGTGATGGTCATTTCTACGTTCCGGGCAACATAGGCTTCACTCTAGGGCGTTGCTCCACTAGATCGAATAGTTAGTACCTTAGAAGTCAACGCCAGATGCATAAAATACAATATAAATACAACAGTTTTTCCATCGTATAAAACGAATAATTGCAACCAGTATGAAACTTATGGTCATTTCTACTTTCCGAGCAACCTGGGCTTCACCCTAGGCCGTTGCTCCAACAGGTTGAATAGTTAGGGCCTTAGAAGTCAACGCCCGAACCATAAAATGCAAAAAAAATACAACAGTGTTTCCATCATATATCAGGAATAATTGCAACCACTTTGAATGTGTTGGCCAATTCTACGTTCCAGGCAACCTAGGCTTCACTCTCGGGCGTTGTTCCACCAGATCGAATAGTAAGGGCCTAAGAAGTCAACGCCAGAAGCATAAAATACAATATAAATATAACAGTTTTTCCATCGTATAAAACGAATAATAGCAACCAGTGTGAAAGTTATGGTCATTTCTACGTTCCGGGCAACCTAGGTTTCACTCTAGGGCGTTGCTCCACCAGATCAAACAGTTAGGGCCTTAGAAGCCAACGGCCGAAGCATTAAATACAAAATAAATAGAACAGTTTTTCCATAGTATAAAACGAATAATTGCTACCAGTGTAAAAGTTATGGTTATTTCTACGTTCCGGGCAACCTAGGCTTCACCCTAGGCCGTTGTTCCACCAGATTGAATAGTTAGGGCCTTAGAAGTCAATGCCCGAAGCTTAAAATGCAATAAAAATACAACAGTTTTTCCATCATGTAACAGGAAGGATTGCAACCAGTTTGAAAGTGATGGCCAATTCTACGTTCCGGGCAACCTAGGCATCACTCTATTGCGTTGCTCCACCAGATCGAATAGTTAGTGCCTTAGAAGTCAACGCCAGAAGCATAAAATACGATATAAATACAACAGCTTTTCCATCGTATAAAACGAATAATTGCAACCAGTATGAAACTTATGGTCATTTCTACTTTCCGAGCAAGCCAGGCTTCACCCTAGGTCGTTGCTCCAACAGATTGAATAGTTAGGGCCTTAGAAGTCAGCGCCCGAAGCATAAAATGCAATAAGAATACAACAGTGTATCCATCATATAACAGGTATAATTGCAACCAGTTTCAAATTGATGGCCAATTCTACGTTCCGGGCAACCTAGGCATCACTCTATTGCGTTGCTCCACCAGATCGAATAGTTAGTTCCTTGGAAGTCAACGCCAGAATCATAAAATACAATATAAATACAACAGTTTTTCCATCGTATAAAACGAATGATTGCATCCAGTATGAAACTTATGGTCATTTCTACTTTCCGAGCAAGCTAGGCTTCACCCTAGGTCGTTGCTCCAACAGATTGAATAGTTAGGGCCTTAGAAGTCAACGCCCGAAGCAAAAAATTGCAATAAAAATACAACAGTGTATCCATCATATAACAGTAATAATTGCAACCAGTTTGAAAGTGATGGCCAATTCTACGTTCCGGGCAACCTAGGCTTCACTCTAAGGCGTTGCTCCACCAGATCGAATCGCTAGTGCCTTAGAAGTCAACGCCAGAAGCATAAAATACAATATAAATCCAACAGTTTTTCCATCGTATAAAACGAATAATTGCAACCAGTATGAGACTTATGGTCATTTCTACTTTCCGAACAACCTAGGCTTCACCCTAGGGCGTTGCTCCAACGGACTGAATAGTTAGGGCCTTAGAAGTCAACGCCCGAACCATAAAATGCATAAAAAATACAACAGTGTTTCCACCATATATCAGGAATAACTGCAACCAGTTTGAAAGTGATGGCCAATTCTACGTTCCGGGCAACCTAGGCTTCACTCTAGGGCGTTGCTCCACCAGATCGAGTCGCTAGTGCGTTAGAAGTCAACGCCAGAAGCATAAAATACAATATAAATCCAACAGTTTTTCCATAGTATAAAACGAATAATTGCTACCAGTGTAAAAGTTATGGTTATTTCTACGTTCCGGGCAACCTAGGCTTCACCCTAGGCCGTTGTTCCACCAGATTGAATAGTTAGAGCCTTAGAAGTCAATGCCCGAAGCATAAAATGCAATAAAAATACCACAGCTTTTCCATCATATAACAGGAAGGATTGCAACCAGTTTGAAAGTGATGGTCATTTCTACGTTCCGGGCAACATAGGCTTCACTCTAGGGAGTTGCTCCACTAGATCGAATAGTTAGTACCTTAGAAGTCAACGCCAGATGTATAAAATACAAAAGAAATACAACAGTTTTTCCATCGTATAAAACGAATAATTGCAACCAGTATGAAACTTATGGACATTTCTACTTTCCGAGCAACCTAGGCTTCACCCTAGGGCGTTGCTCCAACAGATTGAATAGTTAGGGCCTTAGAAGTCAACGCCCGAACCATAAAATGCAAAAAAAATACAACAGTGTTTCCATCATATATAAGGAATAATTGCAATCAGTTTGAAAGTGATGGCCAATTCTACGTTCCGGGCAACCTAGGCTTCACTCTAGGGCGTTGCTCCACCAGATCGAATAGTTAGTGACTTGGAAGTCAACGCCAGAAGCATAAAATACAATATAAATACAACAGTTTTTCCATCGTATAAGACGAATAATTGCAACCAGTAAGAAACTTATGGACATTTCTACTTTCCGAGCAACCTAGGCTTCACCCTAGGGCGTTGCTTGAACAGATTGAATAGTTAGGGCCTTAGAAGTCAACGCCCGAACCATAAAATGCAAAAAAAATACAACAGTGTTTCCATCATATATAAGGAATAATTGCAACCAGTTTGAAAGTGATGGCCAATTCTACGTTCCGGGCAACCTAGGTTTTACTCTAGGGCGTTGCTCCACCAGATCAAACAGTTAGGGCCTTAGAAGCCAACGCCCGAAGCATTAAATACAAAATAAATAGAACAGTTTTTCCATAGTATAAAACGAATAATTGCTACCAGTGTAAAAGTTATGGTTATTTCTACGTTCCGGGCAACCTAGGCTTCACCCTAGGCCGTTGTTCCACCAGATTGAATAGTTAGGGCCTTAGAAGTCAATGCCCGAAGCATAAAATGCAATAAAAATACAACAGTTTTTCCATCATATAACAGGAAGAATTGCAACCAGTTTGAAAGTGATGGTCATTTCTACGTTCCGGGCAACATAGGCTTCACTCTAGGGCGTTGCTCCACTAGATCGAATAGTTAGTACCTTAGAAGTCAACGCCAGATGCATAAAATACAATATAAATACAACAGTTTTTCCATCGTATAAAACGAATAATTGCAACCAGCATGAAGCTTATGGTCATTTCTACTTTCCGAGCAACCTGGGCTTCACCCTAGGCCGTTGCTCCAACAGGTTGAATAGTTAGGGCCTTAGAAGTCAACGCCCGAACCATAAAATGCAAAAAAAATACAACAGTGTTTCCATCATATATCAGGAATAATTGCAACCACTTTCAATGTGTTGGCCAATTCTACGTTCCAGGCAACCTAGACTTCACTCTCGGGCGTTGTTCCACCAGATCGAATAGTAAGGGCCTAAGAAGTCAACGACAGAAGCATAAAATACAATATAAATATAACAGTTTTTCCATCGTATAAAACGAATAATAGCAACCAGTGTGAAAGTTATGGTCATTTCTACGTTCCGGGCAACCTAGGTTTCACTCTAGGGCGTTGCTCCACCAGATCAAACAGTTAGGGCCTTAGAAGCCAACGGCCGAAGCATTAAATACAAAATAAATGGAACAGTTTTTCCATAGTATAAAACGAATAATTGCTACCAGTGTAAAAGTTATGGTTATTTCTACGTTCCGGGCAACCTAGGCTTCACCCTAGGCCGTTGTTCCACCAGATTGAATAGTTAGGGCCTTAGAAGTCAATGCCCGAAGCTTAAAATGCAATAAAAATACAACAGTTTTTCCATCATGTAACAGGAAGGATTGCAACCAGTTTGAAAGTGATGGCCAATTCTACGTTCCGGGCAACCTAGGCATCACTCTATTGCGTTGCTCCACCAGATCGAATAGTTAGTGCCTTAGAAGTCAACGCCAGAAGCATAAAATACGATATAAATACAACAGTTTTTCCATCGTATAAAATGAATAATTGCAAACAGTGTGAAATATATGTACATTTCTACGTTCCGGGCAACCTCGGGTTCACTATATGGCGTTCTTCCACAACATAGAATAGCTACGGCCTCAGAAGTCAACGCCTGAAGTATAAAATACGCTATAAATACAACAGCTTTTCCATCGTATAAAACGAATAATTGCACCCAGTATGAAACTTATGGTCATTTCTACTTTCCGAGCAACCTAGGCTTCACCCTAGGGCGTTGCTCCAACGGATTGAATAGTGAGGGCCTTAGAAGTCAACGCCCGAACCTTAAAATGCAAAAAAAATACAACAGTGTTTCCATCATATATCTGGAATAATTGCAACCAGTTTGAAAGTGATGGCCAATTCTACGTTCCGGGCAACCTAGGTTTCACTCCAGGGCGTTGCTCCACCATACCGAATAGTTACGGCCTAAAAAGTCAACGCCAGAAGCATAATATACGATATAAATGCAACAGCTTGTCCATCGTATAAAACGAATAATTGCAACCAGTATGAAACTTATGGTCATTTCTACTTTCCGAGCAAGCTAGGCTTCACCCTAGGTCGTTGCTCCAACAGATTGAATAGTTAGGGCCTTAGAAGTCAACGCCCGAAGCATAAAATGCAATAAAAATACAACAGTGTATCCATCATATAACAGGTATAATTGCAACCAGTTTCAAATTGATGGCCAATTCTACGTTCCGGGCAACCTAGGCATCACTCTATTGCGTTGGTCCACCAGATCGAATAGTTAGTGCCTTGGAAGTCAACGCCAGAAGCATAAAATACAATATAAATACAACAGTTTTTCCATCGTATAAAACGAATAATTGCATCCAGTATGAAACTTATGGTTATTTCTACTTTCCGAGCAAGCTAGGCTTCACCCTAGGGCGTTGCTCCAACAGATTGAATAGTTAGGGCCTTAGAAGTCAACGCCCGAAGCAAAAAATTGCAATAAAAATACAACAGTGTATCCACCATATAACAGTAATAATTGCAACCAGTTTGAAAGTGATGGCCAATTCTACGTTCCGGGCAACCTAGGCTTCACTCTAGGGCGTTGCTCCACCAGATCGAATAGTTAGTGACTTGGAAGTCAACGCCAGAAGCATAAAATACAATATAAATACAACAGTTTTTCCATCGTATAGAACGAATAATTGCAACCAGTAAGAAACTTATGGACATTTCTACTTTCCGAGCAACCTAGGCTTCACCCTAGGGCGTTGCTCGAACAGATTGAATAGTTAGGGCCTTAGAAGTCAACGCCCGAACCATAAAATGCAAAAAAAATACAACAGTGTTTCCATCATATATAAGGAATAATTGCAACCAGTTTGAAAGTGATGGCCAATTCTACGTTCCGGGCAACCTAGGTTTCACTCCAGGGCGTTGCTCCACCAGACCGAATAGTTACGGCCTAAGAAGTCAACGCCAGAAGCATAAAATACGATATAAATACAACAGCTTTTCCATCGTATAAAACGAATAATTGCAACCAGTATGAAACTTATGGTCATTTCTACTTTCCGAGCAAGCTAGGCATCACCCTAGGTCGTTGCTCCAACAGATTGAATAGTTAGGGCCTTAGAAGTCAACGCCCGAAGCATAAAATGCAATAAAAATACAACAGTGTATCCATCATATAACAGGTATAATTGCAACCAGTTTCAAATTGATGGCCAATTCTACGTTCCGGGCAACCTAGGCATCACTCTATTGCGTTGCTCCACCAGATCGAATAGTTAGTTCCTTGGAAGTCAACGCCAGAATCATAAAATACAATATAAATACAACAGTTTTTCCATCGTATAAAACGAATGATTGCATCCAGTATAAAACTTATGGTCATTTCTACTTTCCGAGCAAGCTAGGCTTCACCCTAGGGCGTTGCTCCAACAGATTGAATAGTTAGGGCCTTAGAAGTCAACGCCCGAAGCAAAAAATTGCAATAAAAATACAACAGTGTATCCATCATATAACAGTAATAATTGCAACCAGTTTGAAAGTGATGGCAAATTCTACGTTCCGGGCAACCTAGGCTTCACTCTAAGGCGTTGCTCCACCAGATCGAATCGCTAGTGCCTTAGAAGTCAACGCCAGAAGCATAAAATACAATATAAATCCAACAGTTTTTCCATCGTATAAAACGAATAATTGCAACCAGTATGAGACTTATGGTCATTTCTACTTTCCGAACAACCAAGGCTTCACCCTAGGGCGTGGCTCCAACGGATTGAATATTTAGGGCCTTAGAAGTCAACGCCCGAACCATAAAATGCAAAAAAAATACAACAGTGTTTCCATCATATATAAGGAATAATTGCAACCAGTTTGAAAGTGATGGCCAATTCTACGTTCCGGGCAACCTAGGTTTCACTCCAGGGCGTTGCTCCACCAGACCGAATAGTTACGGCCTAAGAAGTCAACGCCAGAAGCATAAAATACGATATAAATACAACAGCTTTTCCATCGTATAAAACGAATAATTGCAACCAGTATGAAACTTATGGTCATTTCTACTTTCCGAGCAAGATAGGCATCACCCTAGGTCGTTGCTCCAACAGATTGAATAGTTAGGGCCTTAGAAGTCAACGCCCGAAGCATAAAATGCAATAAAAATACAACAGTGTATCCATCATATAACAGGTATAATTGCAACCAGTTTCAAATTGATGGCCAATTCTACGTTCCGGGCAACCTAGGCATCACTCTATTGCGTTGCTCCACCAGATCGAATAGTTAGTTCCTTGGAAGTCAACGCCAGAATCATAAAATACAATATAAATACAACAGTTTTTCCATCGTATAAAACGAATGATTGCATCCAGTATAAAACTTGTGGTCATTTCTACTTTCCGAGCAAGCTAGGCTTCACCCTAGGGCGTTGCTCCAACAGATTGAATAGTTAGGGCCTTAGAAGTCAACGCCCGAAGCAAAAAATTGCAATAAAAATACAACAGTGTATCCATCATATAACAGTAATAATTGCAACCAGTTTGAAAGTGATGGCAAATTCTACGTTCCGGGCAACCTAGGCTTCACCCTAAGGCGTTGCTCCACCAGATCGAATCGCTAGTGCCTTAGAAGTCAACGCCAGAAGCATAAAATACAATATAAATCCAACAGTTTTTCCATCGTATAAAACGAATAATTGCAACCAGTATGAGACTTATGGTCATTTCTACTTTCCGAACAACCAAGGCTTCACCCTAGGGCGTGGCTCCAACGGATTGAATATTTAGGGCCTCAGAAGTCAACGCCCGAACCATAAGTTGCATAAAAAATACAACAGTGTTTCCATCATATATCAGGAATAATTGCAACCAGTTTGAAAGTGATGGCCAATTCTACGTTCCGGGCAACCTAGGCTTCACTCTAGGGCGTTGCTCCACCAGATCGAATCGCTAGTGCCTTAGAAGGCAACGCCAGAAGCATAAAATACAATATAAATCCAACAGTTTTTCCATCGTATAAAACGAATAATAGCAACCAGTGTGAAAGTTATGGTCATTTCTACGTTCCGGGCAACCTAGGTTTCACTCTAGGGCGTTGCTCCACCAGATCAAACAGTTAGGGCCTTAGAAGCCAACGCCCGAAGCATTAAATACAAAATAAATAGAACAGTCTTTCCATCGTATAAAACGAATAATTGCAACCAGTATGAAACTTATGGTCATTTCTACTTTCCGAGCAACCTGGGCTTCACCCTAGGCCGTTGCTCCAACAGATTGAATAGTTAGGGCCTTAGAAGTCAACGCCCGAACCATAAAATGCAAAAAAAATACAACAGTGTTTCCATCATATATCAGGAATAATTGCAACCACTTTGAATGTGATGGCCAATTCTACGTTCCAGGCAACCTAGGCTTCACTCTAGGGCGTTATTCCACCAGATCGAATAGTAAGGGCCTAAGAAGTCAACGCCAGAAGCATAAAATACAATATAAATATAACAGTTTTTCCATCGTATAAAACGAATAATAGCGACCAGTGTGAAAGTTATGGTTATTTCTACGTTCCGGGCAACCTAGGCTTCACCCTAGGCCGTTGTTCCACCGGATTGAATAGTTAGGGCCTTAGAATTCAATGCCCGAAGCATAAAATGCAATAAAAATATACCAGTTTTTCCATCATATAACAGGAATAATTGCAACCAGTTTAAAAGTGATGGTCATTTCTACGTTCCGGGCAACATAGGCTTCACTCTAGGGCGTTGCTCCACTAGATCGAATAGTTAGTACCTTAGAAGTCAACGCCAGATGTATAAAATACAATATAAATACAACAGTTTTTCCATCGTATAAAACGAATAATTGCAACCAGTATGAAACGTATGGTTATTTCTACTTTCCGAGCAAGCTAGGCTTCACCCTAGGGCGTTGCTCCAACAGATTGAATAGTTAGGGCCTTAGAAGTCAACGCCCGAAGCAAAAAATTGCAATAAAAATACAACAGTGTATCCACCATATAACAGTAATAATTGCAACCAGTTTGAAAGTGATGGCCAATTCTACGTTCCGGGCAACCTAGGCTTCACTCTAGGGCGTTGCTCCACCAGATCGAATAGTTAGTGACTTGGAAGTCAACGCCAGAAGCATAAAATACAATATAAATACAACAGTTTTTCCATCGTATAGAACGAATAATTGCAACCAGTAAGAAACTTATGAACATTTCTATTTTCTGAGCAACCTAGGCTTCACCCTAGGGCGTTGCTCGAACAGATTGAATAGTTAGGGCCTTAGAAGTCAACGCCCGAAGCATAAAATGCAGTAAAAATACAACAGTGTATCCATCATATAACAGGTATAATTGCAACCAGTTTCAAATTGATGGCCAATTCTACGTTCCGGGCAACCTAGGCATCACTCTATTGCGTTGCTCCACCAGATCGAATAGTTAATTCCTTGGAAGTCAACGCCAGAATCATAAAATACAATATAAATACAACAGTTTTTCCATCGTATAAAACGAATGATTGCATCCAGTATGAAACTTATGGTCATTTCTACTTTCCGAGCAAGCTAGGCTTCACCCTAGGGCGTTGCTCCAACAGATTGAATAGTTAGGGCCTTAGAAGTCAACGCCCGAAGCAAAAAATTGCAATAAAAATACAACAGTGTATCCATCATATAACAGTAATAATTGCAACCAGTTTGAAAGTGATGGCAAATTCTACGTTCCGGGCAACCTAGGCTTCACTCTAAGGCGTTGCTCCACCAGATCGAATCGCTAGTGCCTTAGAAGTCAACGCCAGAAGCATAAAATACAATATAAATCCAACAGTTTTTCCATCGTATAAAACGAATAATTGCAACCAGTATGAGACTTATGGTCATTTCTACTTTCCGAACAACCAAGGCTTCACCCTAGGGCGTTGCTCCAACGGATTGAATATTTAGGGCCTTAGAAGTCAACGCCCGAACCATAAATTGCATAAAAAATACAACAGTGTTTCCATCATATATCAGGAATAATTGCAACCAGTTTGAAAGTGATGGCCAATTCTACGTTCCGGGCAACCTAGGCTTCACTCTAGGGCGTTGCTCCACCAGATCGAATCGCTAGTGCCTTAGAAGTCAACGCCAGAAGCATAAAATACAATATAAATCCAACAGTTTTTCCATCGTATAAAACGAATAATAGCAACCAGTGTGAAAGTTATGGTCATTTCTACGTTCCGGGCAACCTAGGTTTCACTCTAGGGCGTTGCTCCACCAGATCAAACAGTTAGGGCCTTAGAAGCCAACGCCCGAAGCATTAAATACAAAATAAATAGAACAGTCTTTCCATCGTATAAAACGAATAATTGCAACCAGTATGAAACTTATGGTCATTTCTACTTTCCGAGCAACCTGGGCTTCACCCTAGGCCGTTGCTCCAACAGATTGAATAGTTAGGGCCTTAGAAGTCAACGCCCGAACCATAAAATGCAAAAAAAATACAACAGTGTTTCCATCATATATCAGGAATAATTGCAACCACTTTGAATGTGATGGCCAATTCTACGTTCCAGGCAACCTAGGCTTCACTCTAGGGCGTTATTCCACCAGATCGAATAGTAAGGGCCTAAGAAGTCAACGCCAGAAGCATAAAATACAATATAAATATAACAGTTTTTCCATCGTATAAAACGAATAATAGCGACCAGTGTGAAAGTTATGGTTATTTCTACGTTCCGGGCAACCTAGGCTTCACCCTAGGCCGTTGTTCCACCGGATTGAATAGTTAGGGCCTTAGAATTCAATGCCCGAAGCGTAAAATGCAATAAAAATATACCAGTTTTTCCATCATATAACAGGAATAATTGCAACCAGTTTAAAAGTGATGGTCATTTCTACGTTCCGGGCAACATAGGCTTCACTCTAGGGCGTTGCTCCACTAGATCGAATAGTTAGTACCTTAGAAGTCAACGCCAGATGTATAAAATACAATATAAATACAACAGTTTTTCCATCGTATAAAACGAATAATTGCAACCAGTATGAAACGAATGGTCATTTCTACTTTCCGAGCAACCTAGGCTCCACCCTAGGGCGTTACTCCAACGGATTGAATAGCTAGGGCCTTAGAAGTCAACGCCCGAACCATAAAATGCAAAAAAAATACAGCACTGTTTCCATCATATAACAGGTATAATTGCAACCAGTTTGAAATTGATGGCCAATTCTACGTTCCGGGCAACCTAGGCATCACTCTATGGCGTTGCTCCACCAGATCGAATAGTTAGTGCCTTAGAAGTCAACGCCAGAAGCATAAAATACATTATAAATACAACAGTTTTTCCATCGTATAAAACGAATAATTGCAACCAGTATGAAACTTATGGACATTTCTACTTTCCGAGCAACCTAGGCTTCACCCTAGGGCGTTGCTCCAACAGATTGAATAGTTAGGGCCTTAGAAGTCAACGCCCGAACAATAGAATGCAAAAAAAATACAACAGTGTTTCCATCATATATAAGGAATAATTGCAACCAGTTTGAAAGTGATGGCCAATTCTACGTTCCGGGCAACCTAGGCTTCACTCTAGGGCGTTGCTCCACCAGATCGAATAGTTAGTGACTTGGAAGTCAACGCCAGAAGCATAAAATACAATATAAATACAACAGTTTTTTCATCGTATAAAACGAATAATTGCAACCAGTATGAAACTTATGGTCATTTCTACTTTCCGAGCAACCTAGGCTTCACCCTAGGGCGTTGCCCCAACATATTGAATAGTTAGGGCCTTAGAAGTCAACGCACGAACCATAAAATGCAAAAAAAATACAGCAGTGTTTCCATCATATAGCAGGTGTAATTGCAACCAGTTTGAAATTGATGGCCAATTCTACGTTCCGGGCAACCTAGGCATCACTCTATTGCGTCGCTCCACCAGATCGAATAGTTAGTGCCTTAGAAGTCAACGCCAGAAGCATAAAATACAATATAAATACAACAGTTTTTCCATCGTATAAAACGAATAATTGCAACCACTATGAAACTTATGGTCATTTCTACTTTCCGAACAACCTAGGCTTCGCCCTAGGGCGTTGCTCCAACGGATTTAATAGTTAGGGCCTTAGAAGTCAACGCCCGATCCATAAAGTGCAAAAAAAATACAGCAGTGTTTCCATCATATAACAGGTATAATTGCAACCAGTTTGAAATTGATGGCCAATTCTACGTTCCGGGCAACCTAGGCATCACTCTATTGCGTTGCTCCACCAGATCGAATAGTTAGCGCCTTAGAAGTCAACGCCAGAAGCATAAAATACAATATAAATACAACAGTTCTTCCATCGTATAATACGAGTAATTGCAACCAGTATGAAACTTATGGATATTTCTACTTTCCGAGCAACCTAGGCTTCACCCTAGGGCGTAGCTCCAACAGATTGAATAGTTAGGGCCTTAGAAGTCAACGCCCGAACCATAAAATGCAAAAAAAATACAACAGTGTTTCCATCATATATCAGGAATAATTGCAACCAGTTTGAAAGTTATGGTCATTTCTACGTTCCGCGCAACCTGGGCTTTACCCTAGGGCGTTGTTCCGCCAGATGGACTAGCTAGGGACTTAGAATTCGGCGCCATAAGAATAAAATACAATATAAGTACAACAGCTTTTCCATCGTACAAAATGAATAATAGCAAACAGTGTGAAAGAAATTGTCATTTCTACGTTCCGGGCAACCTAGGTTTCACTCTAGGGCGTTGCTCCACCAGGTCGAACAGTTAGGCCCTAAGAAGTCAACGCCAGAAGCACAAAATACGATATAAATAAAACAGCTTTTACATCGTATAAAACGAATAATAGCAACAAGTGCGAATGATATGGTCATTTAAACGTTCCGAGCAAGCTAGGCGTCACTCTAGGGCGTTGCTCCACCAGATCGTATAGCTAGGGACTTAGAATTCATCGCTAACAGCATAAAATACAATTAAAATACAACAGTTTTTCTATCGTATAACAGGAATAATTGCAACCAGTGTGAATGTAATGGTCATTTCTACGTTTAGGGCAACCTAGGTTTCACTCTAGGGCGTTGCTCCACCAGGTCGAATAGTTAGGCCCTAAGAAGTCAACGCCAGAAGCACAAAACACGATATAAATAAAACAGCTTTTACATCGTATAAAACGAATAATAGCAACCAGTGTGAAAGTTATGGTCATTTCTACGTTCCGGGCAACCTAGGCGTCACTCTATGGTGTTGCTCCATCGCATCTAATAGCTACGGCCTTAGAAGTCAACGCCAGAGGCATAAAATACAATATAAATACAACAGCTTTTCCATCGTACAAAATGAATAATACCAAACAGTGTGAAAGTAATTGTCATTTCTACGTTCCGGGCAACCTAGACATCACTCTAGGTCGCTGCTCCACCATATCAAATAGCTAGCGACTTAGAATTAAACGCCAGAAGCATAGAATACAATAAAAATACAACAGTTTTTCCATCGTATAGAACGAATAATTGCAACCAGTATGAAACTTATGGTCATTTCTACTTTCCGAGCAAGCTAGCCTTCACCCTAGGGCGTTGGTCCAACAGATTGAATAGTTAGGGCCTTAGAAGTCAACGCCCGAAGCATAAAATGCAATAAAAATACAACAGTGTATCCATCATATAACAGGAATAATTGCAACCAGTTTGAAAGTGATGGTCGTTTCTACGTTCCGGGCAACATAGGCTTCACTCTAGGGCGTTGATCCACCAGATCGAATAGTTAGTGCCTTAGAAGTCAACGCCAGAAGCATAAAATACAATATAAATACAACAGTTTTTCCATCGTATAAAACGAATAATTGCAACCAGTATGAAACTTACGGTCATTTCTACTTTCCGAGCAACCTAGGCTTCACCCTAGGGCGCTGCTCCAACGGATTGAATAGTTAGGGCGTTAGAAGTCAACGCCCGAAGCATAAAATGCAATAAAAATACAACAGTGTATCCATCATATAACAGGAATAATTGCAAGCAGTTTGAAAGAGATGGCCAATTCTACGTT
Organism: Calliopsis andreniformis; assembly: GCF_051401765.1. Taxonomy (NCBI): domain Eukaryota; kingdom Metazoa; phylum Arthropoda; class Insecta; order Hymenoptera; family Andrenidae; genus Calliopsis; species Calliopsis andreniformis. The sequence goes on along the minus strand of NW_027480436.1, from coordinate 3,955,392 downwards.
CCGGGCAACCTAGGCTTCACTCTAGGGCGTTGTTCCACCAGATCGAATAGTTAGTGCCTTAGAAGTCAACGCCAGAAGCATAAAATACAATATAAATACAACAGTTTTTCCATCGTATAAAACGAATAATTGCAACCAGTATGAAACTTATGGTCATTTCTACTTTCCGAGCAACCTAGGCTTCACCCTAGGGCGTTGCTCCAACAGATTGAATAGTTAGGGCCTTTGAAGTCAACGCCCGAACCATAAAATGCAAAAAAAATACAACAGCGTTTCCATCATATATCAGGAATAATTGCAACCAGTTTGAAAGTGATGGCCAATTCCACGTTCCGGGCAAACTAGGTTTCACTCCAGGGCGTTGCTCCACCAGACCGAATAGTTACGGCCTAAGAAGTCAACGCCAGAAGCATAAAATACGATATAAATACAACAGCTTTTCCATCGTATAAAACGAATAATTGTAATCAGTCTGAGACTTATGGTCATTTCTACTTTCCGAGCAACCTAGGCTTCACCCTAGGCCGCTGCTCCAACAGATTGAATAGTTAGGGCCTTAGAAGTCAACGCCCGAAGCATAAAATGCAATGAAAATACAACAGTGTATCCATCATATAACAGGAATAATTGCAAGCAGTTTGAAAGTGATGGCCAATTCTACGTTCCGGGCAACCTAGGCTTCACTCTAGGGCGTTGTTCCACCAGATCGAATTGTTAGTGCCTTAGAAGTCAACGCCAGAAGCATAAAATACAATATAAATACAACAGTTTTTCCATCGTATAAAACGAATAATTGCACCCAGTATGAAACTTATGGTCATTTCTACTTTCCGAGCAACCTAGGCTTCACCCTAGGGCGTTGCTCCAACGGATTGAATAGTGAGGGCCTTAGAAGTCAACGCCCGAACCTTAAAATGCAAAAAAAATACAACAGTGTTTCCATCATATATCTGGAATAATTGCAACCAGTTTGAAAGTGATGGCCAATTCTACGTTCCGGGGAACCTAGGTTTCACTCCAGGGCGTTGCTCCACCATACCGAATAGTTACGGCCTAAAAAGTCAACGCCAGAAGCATAATACACGATATAAATACAACTGCTTGTCCATCGTATAAAACGAATAATTGCAACCAGTATGAAACTTATGGTCATTTCTGCTTTGCGAGCAAGCTAGTCTTCACCCTAGGTCGTTGCTCCAACAGATTGAATGGTTAGGGCCTTAGAAGTCAACGCCCGAAGCATAAAATGCAATAAAAATACAACAGTGTATCCATCATATAACAGGTATAATTGCAACCAGTTTCAAATTGATGGCCAATTCTACGTTCCGGGCAACCTAGGCATCACTCTATTGCGTTGCTCCACCAGATCGAATAGTTAGTGCCTTGGAAGTCAACGCCAGAAGCATAAAATACAATATAAATACAACAGTTTTTCCATCGTATAAAACGAATAATTGCATCCAGTATGAAACATATGGTCATTTCTACTTTCCGAGCAAGCTAGGCTTCACCCTAGGGCGTTGCTCCAACAGATTGAATAGTTAGGGCCTTAGAAGTCAACGCCCGAAGCAAAAAATTGCAATAAAAATACAACAGTGTATCCATCATATAACAGTAATAATTGCAACCAGTTTGAAAGTGATGGCCAATTCTACGTTCCGGGCAACCTAGGCTTCACTCTAGGGCGTTGCTCCACCAGATCGAATAGTTAGTGACTTGGAAGTCAACGCCAGAAGCATAAAATACAATATAAATACAACAGTTTTTCCATCGTATAGAACGAATAATTGCAACCAGTAAGAAACTTATGGACATTTCTACTTTCCGAGCAACCTAGGCTTCACCCTAGGGCGTTGCTCGAACAGATTGAATAGTTAAGGCCTTAGAAGTCAACGCCCGAACCATAAAATGCAAAAAAAATACAACAGTGTTTCCATCACATATAAGGAATAATTGCAACCAGTTTGAAAGTGATGGCCAATTCTACGTTCCGGGCAACCTAGGTTTCACTCCAGGGCGTTGCTCCACCAGACCCAATAGTTACGGCCTAAGAAGTCAACGCCAGAAGCATAAAATACGATATAAATACAACAGCTTTTCCATCGTATAAAACGAATAATTGCAACCAGTATGAAACTTATGGTCATTTCTACTTTCCGAGCAAGCTAGGCTTCACCCTAGGTCGTTGCTCCAACAGATTGAATAGTTAGGGCCTTAGAAGTCAACGCCCGAAGCATAAAATGCAATAAAAATACAACAGTGTATCCATCATATAACAGGTATAATTGCAACCAGTTTCAAATTGATGGCCAATTCTACGTTCCGGGCAACCTAGGCATCACTCTATTGCGTTGCTCCACCAGATCGAATAGTTAGTTCCTTGGAAGTCAACGCCAGAATCATAAAATACAATATAAATACAACAGTTTTTCCATCGTATAAAACGAATGATTGCATCCAGTATGAAACTTATGGTCATTTCTACTTTCCGAGCAAGCTAGGCTTCACCCTAGGTCGTTGCTCCAACAGATTGAATAGTTAGGGCCTTAGAAGTCAACGCCCGAAGCAAAAAATTGCAATAAAAATACAACAGTGTATCCATCATATAACAGTAATAATTGCAACCAGTTTGAAAGTGATGGCAAATTCTAGGTTCCGGGCAACCTAGGCTTCACTCTAAGGCGTTGCTCCACCAGATCGAATCGCTAGTGCCTTAGAAGTCAACGCCAGAAGCATAAAATACAATATAAATCCAACAGTTTTTCCATCGTATAAAACGAATAATTGCAACCAGTATGAGACTTATGGTCATTTCTACTTTCCGAACAACCAAGGCTTCACCCTAGGGCGTTGCTCCAACGGATTGAATATTTAGGGCCTTAGAAGTCAACGCCCGAACCATAAATTGCATAAAAAATACAACAGTGTTTCCATCATATATCAGGAATAATTGCAACCAGTTTGAAAGTGATGGCCAATTCTACGTTCCGGGCAACCTAGGCTTCACTCTAGGGCGTTGCTCCACCAGATCGAATCGCTAGTGCCTTAGAAGTCAACGCCAGAAGCATAAAATACATTATAAATACAACAGTTTTTCCATCGTATAAAACGAATAATTGCAACCAGTATGAAACTTATGGACATTTCTACTTTCCGAGCAACCTAGGCTTCACCCTAGGGCGTTGCTCCAACAGATTGAATAGTTAGGGCCTTAGAAGTCAACGCCCGAACAATAGAATGCAAAAAAAATACAAAAGTGTTTCCATCATATATAAGGAATAATTGCAACCAGTTTGAAAGTGATGGCCAATTCTACGTTCCGGGCAACCTAGGCTTCACTCTAGGGCGTTGCTCCACCAGATCGAATAGTTAGTGACTTGGAAGTCAACGCCAGAAGCATAAAATACAATATAAATACAACAGTTTTTTCATCGTATAAAACGAATAATTGCAACCAGTTTGAAACTTATGGTCATTTCTACTTTCCGAGCAACCTAGGCTTCACCCTAGGGCGTTGCCCCAACATATTGAATAGTTAGGGCCTTAGAAGTCAACGCACGAACCATAAAATGCAAAAAAAATACAGCAGTGTTTCCATCATATAGCAGGTGTAATTGCAACCAGTTTGAAATTGATGGCCAATTCTACGTTCCGGGCAACCTAGGCATCACTCTATTGCGTCGCTCCACCAGATCGAATAGTTAGTGCCTTAGAAGTCAACGCCAGAAGCATAAAATACAATATAAATACAACAGTTTTTCCATCGTATAAAACGAATAATTGCAACCACTATGAAACTTATGGTCATTTCTACTTTCCGAACAACCTAGGCTTCGCCCTAGGGCGTTGCTCCAACGGATTTAATAGTTAGGGCCTTAGAAGTCAACGCCCGATCCATAAAGTGCAAAAAAAATACAGCAGTGTTTCCATCATATAACAGGTATAATTGCAACCAGTTTGAAATTGATGGCCAATTCTACGTTCCGGGCAACCTAGGCATCACTCTATTGCGTTGCTCCACCAGATCGAATAGTTAGCGCCTTAGAAGTCAACGCCAGAAGCATAAAATACAATATAAATACAACAGTTCTTCCATCGTATAATACGAGTAATTGCAACCAGTATGAAACTTATGGATATTTCTACTTTCCGAGCAACCTAGGCTTCACCCTAGGGCGTAGCTCCAACAGATTGAATAGTTAGGGCCTTAGAAGTCAACGCCCGAACCATAAAATGCAAAAAAAATACAACAGTGTTTCCATCATATATCAGGAATAATTGCAACCAGTTTGAAAGTTATGGTCATTTCTACGTTCCGCGCAACCTGGGCTTTACCCTAGGGCGTTGTTCCGCCAGATGGACTAGCTAGGGACTTAGAATTCGGCGCCATAAGAATAAAATACAATATAAGTACAACAGCTTTTCCATCGTACAAAATGAATAATAGCAAACAGTGTGAAAGAAATTGTCATTTCTACGTTCCGGGCAACCTAGGTTTCACTCTAGGGCGTTGCTCCACCAGGTCGAACAGTTAGGCCCTAAGAAGTCAACGCCAGAAGCACAAAATACGATATAAATAAAACAGCTTTTACATCGTATAAAACGAATAATAGCAACAAGTGCGAATGATATGGTCATTTAAACGTTCCGAGCAAGCTAGGCGTCACTCTAGGGCGTTGCTTCACCAGATCGTATAGCTAGGGACTTAGAATTCATCGCTAACAGCATAAAATACAATTAAAATACAACAGTTTTTCTATCGTATAACAGGAATAATTGCAACCAGTGTGAATGTAATGGTCATTTCTACGTTTAGGGCAACCTAGGTTTCACTCTAGGGCGTTGCTCCACCAGGTCGAATAGTTAGGCCCTAAGAAGTCAACGCCAGAAGCACAAAACACGATATAAATAAAACAGCTTTTACATCGTATAAAACGAATAATAGCAACCAGTGTGAAAGTTATGGTCATTTCTACGTTCCGGGCAACCTAGGCGTCACTCTATGGTGTTGCTCCACCGCATCTAATAGCTACGGCCTTAGAAGTCAACGCCAGAGGCATAAAATACAATATAAATACAACAGCTTTTCCATCGTACAAAATGAATAATACCAAACAGTGTGAAAGTAATTGTCATTTCTACGTTCCGGGCAACCTAGACATCACTCTAGGTCGCTGCTCCACCAGATCAAATAGCTAGCGACTTAGAATTAAACGCCAGAAGCATAGAATACAATAAAAATACAACAGTTTTTCCATCGTATAAAACGAATAATTGCAACCAGTATGAAACTTACGGTCATTTCTACTTTCCGAGCAACCTAGGCTTCACCCTAGGGCGCTGCTCCAACGGATTGAATAGTTAGGGCGTTAGAAGTCAACGCCCGAAGCATAAAATGCAATAAAAATACAACAGTGTATCCATCATATAACAGGAATAATTGCAAGCAGTTTGAAAGAGATGGCCAATTCTACGTTCCGGGCAACCTAGGCTTCACTCTAGGGCGTTGTTCCACCAGATCGAATAGTTAGTGCCTTAGAAGTCAACGCCAGAAGCATAAAATACAATATAAATACAACAGTTTTTCCATCGTATAAAACGAATAATTGCAACCAGTATGAAACTTATGGTCATTTCTACTTTCCGAGCAACCTAGGCTTCACCCTAGGGCGTTGCTCCAACAGATTGAATAGTTAGGGCCTTTGAAGTCAACGCCCGAACCATAAAATGCAAAAAAAATACAACAGCGTTTCCATCATATATCAGGAATAATTGCAACCAGTTTGAAAGTGATGGCCAATTCCACGTTCCGGGCAAACTAGGTTTCACTCCAGGGCGTTGCTCCACCAGACCGAATAGTTACGGCCTAAGAAGTCAACGCCAGAAGCATAAAATACAATATAAATACAACAGTTTTTCCATCGTATAAAACGAATAATTGTAATCAGTCTGAGACTTATGGTCATTTCTACTTTCCGAGCAACCTAGGCTTCACCCTAGGCCGCTGCTCCAACAGATTGAATAGTTAGGGCCTTAGAAGTCAACGCCCGAAGCATAAAATGCAATGAAAATACAACAGTGTATCCATCATATAACAGGAATAATTGCAAGCAGTTTGAAAGTGATGGCCAATTCTACGTTCCGGGCAACCTAGGCTTCACTCTAGGGCGTTGTTCCACCAGATCGAATTGTTAGTGCCTTAGAAGTCAACGCCAGAAGCATAAAATACAATATAAATACAACAGTTTTTCCATCGTATAAAACGAATAATTGCACCCAGTATGAAACTTATGGTCATTTCTACTTTCCGAGCAACCTAGGCTTCACCCTAGGGCGTTGCTCCAACGGATTGAATAGTGAGGGCCTTAGAAGTCAACGCCCGAACCTTAAAATGCAAAAAAAATACAACAGTGTTTCCATCATATATCTGGAATAATTGCAACCAGTTTGAAAGTGATGGCCAATTCTACGTTCCGGGGAACCTAGGTTTCACTCCAGGGCGTTGCTCCACCATACCGAATAGTTACGGCCTAAAAAGTCAACGCCAGAAGCATAATACACGATATAAATACAACAGCTTGTCCATCGTATAAAACGAATAATTGCAACCAGTATGAAACTTATGGTCATTTCTGCTTTGCGAGCAAGCTAGTCTTCACCCTAGGTCGTTGCTCCAACAGATTGAATAGTTAGGGCCTTAGAAGTCAACGCCCGAAGCATAAAATGCAATAAAAATACAACAGTGTATCCATCATATAACAGGTATAATTGCAACCAGTTTCAAATTGATGGCCAATTCTACGTTCCGGGCAACCTAGGCATCACTCTATTGCGTTGCTCCACCAGATCGAATAGTTAGTGCCTTGGAAGTCAACGCCAGAAGCATAAAATACAATATAAATACAACAGTTTTTCCATCGTATAAAACGAATAATTGCATCCAGTATGAAACATATGGTCATTTCTACTTTCCGAGCAAGCTAGGCTTCACCCTAGGGCGTTGCTCCAACAGATTGAATAGTTAGGGCCTTAGAAGTCAACGCCCGAAGCAAAAAATTGCAATAAAAATACAACAGTGTATCCATCATATAACAGTAATAATTGCAACCAGTTTGAAAGTGATGGCCAATTCTACGTTCCGGGCAACCTAGGCTTCACTCTAGGGCGTTGCTCCACCAGATCGAATAGTTAGTGACTTGGAAGTCAACGCCAGAAGCATAAAATACAATATAAATACAACAGTTTTTCCATCGTATAGAACGAATAATTGCAACCAGTAAGAAACTTATGGGCATTTCTACTTTCCGAGCAACCTAGGCTTCACCCTAGGGCGTTGCTCGAACAGATTGAATAGTTAAGGCCTTAGAAGTCAACGCCCGAACCATAAAATGCAAAAAAAATACAACAGTGTTTCCATCACATATAAGGAATAATTGCAACCAGTTTGAAAGTGATGGCCAATTCTACGTTCCGGGCAACCTAGGTTTCACTCCAGGGCGTTGCTCCACCAGACCCAATAGTTACGGCCTAAGAAGTCAACGCCAGAAGCATAAAATACGATATAAATACAACAGCTTTTCCATCGTATAAAACGAATAATTGCAACCAGTATGAAACTTATGGTCATTTCTACTTTCCGAGCAAGCTAGGCTTCACCCTAGGTCGTTGCTCCAACAGATTGAATAGTTAGGGCCTTAGAAGTCAACGCCCGAAGCATAAAATGCAATAAAAATACAACAGTGTATCCATCATATAACAGGTATAATTGCAACCAGTTTCAAATTGATGGCCAATTCTACGTTCCGGGCAACCTAGGCATCACTCTATTGCGTTGCTCCACCAGATCGAATAGTTAGTTCCTTGGAAGTCAACGCCAGAATCATAAAATACAATATAAATACAACAGTTTTTCCATCGTATAAAACGAATGATTGCATCCAGTATGAAACTTATGGTCATTTCTACTTTCCGAGCAAGCTAGGCTTCACCCTAGGTCGTTGCTCCAACAGATTGAATAGTTAGGGCCTTAGAAGTCAACGCCCGAAGCAAAAAATTGCAATAAAAATACAACAGTGTATCCATCATATAACAGTAATAATTGCAACCAGTTTGAAAGTGATGGCCAATTCTACGTTCCGGGCAACCTAGGCTTCACTCTAAGGCGTTGCTCCACCAGATCGAATCGCTAGTGCCTTAGAAGTCAACGCCAGAAGCATAAAATACAATATAAATCCAACAGTTTTTCCATCGTATAAAACGAATAATTGCAACCAGTATGAGACTTATGGTCATTTCTACTTTCCGAACAACCTAGGCTTCACCCTAGGGCGTTGCTCCAACGGACTGAATAGTTAGGGCCTTAGAAGTCAACGCCCGAACCATAAAATGCATAAAAAATACAACAGTGTTTCCACCATATATCAGGAATAATTGCAACCAGTTTGAAAGTGATGGCCAATTCTACGTTCCGGGCAACCTAGGCTTCACTCTAGGGCGTTGCTCCACCAGATCGAGTCGCTAGTGCCTTAGAAGTCAACGCCAGAAGCATAAAATACAATATAAATCCAACAGTTTTTCCATAGTATAAAACGAATAATTGCTACCAGTGTAAAAGTTATGGTTATTTCTACGTTCCGGGCAACCTAGGCTTCACCCTAGGCCGTTGTTCCACCAGATTGAATAGTTAGGGCCTTAGAAGTCAATGCCCGAAGCATAAAATGCAATAAAAATACCACAGTTTTTCCATCATATAACAGGAAGGATTGCAACCAGTTTGAAAGTGATGGTCATTTCTACGTTCCGGGCAACATAGGCTTCACTCTAGGGAGTTGCTCCACTAGATCGAATAGTTAGTACCTTAGAAGTCAACGCCAGATGTATAAAATACAAAAGAAATACAACAGTTTTTCCATCGTATAAAACGAATAATTGCAACCAGTATGAAACTTATGGACATTTCTACTTTCCGAGCAACCTAGGCTTCACCCTAGGGCGTTGCTCCAACAGATTGAATAGTTAGGGCCTTAGAAGTCAACGCCCGAACCATAAAATGCAAAAAAAATACAACAGTGTTTCCATCATATATAAGGAATAATTGCAACCAGTTTGAAAGTGATGGCCAATTCTTAGTTCCGGGCAACCTAGGCTTCACTCTAGGGCGTTGCTCCACCAGATCGAATAGTTAGTGACTTGGAAGTCAACGCCAGAAGCATAAAATACAATATAAATACAACAGTTTTTCCATCGTATAAGACGAATAATTGCAACCAGTAAGAAACTTATGGACATTTCTACTTTCCGAGCAACCTAGGCTTCACCCTAGGGCGTTGCTTGAACAGATTGAATAGTTAGGGCCTTAGAAGTCAACGCCCGAACCATAAAATGCAAAAAAAATACAACAGTGTTTCCATCATATATAAGGAATAATTGCAACCAGTTTGAAAGTGATGGCCAATTCTACGTTCCGGGCAACCTAGGTTTTACTCTAGGGCGTTGCTCCACCAGATCAAACAGTTAGGGCCTTAGAAGCCAACGCCCGAAGCATTAAATACAAAATAAATAGAACAGTTTTTCCATAGTATAAAACGAATAATTGCTACCAGTGTAAAAGTTATGGTTATTTCTACGTTCCGGGCAACCTAGGCTTCACCCTAGGCCGTTGTTCCACCAGATTGAATAGTTAGGGCCTTAGAAGTCAATGCCCGAAGCATAAAATGCAATAAAAATACAACAGTTTTTCCATCATATAACAGGAAGAATTGCAACCAGTTTGAAAGTGATGGTCATTTCTACGTTCCGGGCAACATAGGCTTCACTCTAGGGCGTTGCTCCACTAGATCGAATAGTTAGTACCTTAGAAGTCAACGCCAGATGCATAAAATACAATATAAATACAACAGTTTTTCCATCGTATAAAACGAATAATTGCAACCAGTATGAAACTTATGGTCATTTCTACTTTCCGAGCAACCTGGGCTTCACCCTAGGCCGTTGCTCCAACAGGTTGAATAGTTAGGGCCTTAGAAGTCAACGCCCGAACCATAAAATGCAAAAAAAATACAACAGTGTTTCCATCATATATCAGGAATAATTGCAACCACTTTGAATGTGTTGGCCAATTCTACGTTCCAGGCAACCTAGGCTTCACTCTCGGGCGTTGTTCCACCAGATCGAATAGTAAGGGCCTAAGAAGTCAACGACAGAAGCATAAAATACAATATAAATATAACAGTTTTTCCATCGTATAAAACGAATAATAGCAACCAGTGTGAAAGTTATGGTCATTTCTACGTTCCGGGCAACCTAGGTTTCACTCTAGGGCGTTGCTCCACCAGATCAAACAGTTAGGGCCTTAGAAGCCAACGGCCGAAGCATTAAATACAAAATAAATGGAACAGTTTTTCCATGGTATAAAACGAATAATTGCTACCAGTGTAAAAGTTATGGTTATTTCTACGTTCCGGGCAACCTAGGCTTCACCCTAGGCCGTTGTTCCACCAGATTGAATAGTTAGGGCCTTAGAAGTCAATGCCCGAAGCTTAAAATGCAATAAAAATACAACAGTTTTTCCATCATGTAACAGGAAGGATTGCAACCAGTTTGAAAGTGATGGCCAATTCTACGTTCCGGGCAACCTAGGCATCACTCTATTGCGTTGCTCCACCAGATCGAATAGTTAGTGCCTTAGAAGTCAACGCCAGAAGCATAAAATACGATATAAATACAACAGTTTTTCCATCGTATAAAATGAATAATTGCAAACAGTGTGAAATATATGTACATTTCTACGTTCCGGGCAACCTCGGGTTCACTATATGGCGTTCTTCCACAACATAGAATAGCTACGGCCTCAGAAGTCAACGCCTGAAGTATAAAATACGCTATAAATACAACAGCTTTTCCATCGTATAAAACGAATAATTGCACCCAGTATGAAACTTATGGTCATTTCTACTTTCCGAGCAACCTAGGCTTCACCCTAGGGCGTTGCTCCAACGGATTGAATAGTGAGGGCCTTAGAAGTCAACGCCCGAACCTTAAAATGCAAAAAAAATACAACAGTGTTTCCATCATATATCTGGAATAATTGCAACCAGTTTGAAAGTGATGGCCAATTCTACGTTCCGGGCAACCTAGGTTTCACTCCAGGGCGTTGCTCCACCATACCGAATAGTTACGGCCTAAAAAGTCAACGCCAGAAGCATAATATACGATATAAATGCAACAGCTTGTCCATCGTATAAAACGAATAATTGCAACCAGTATGAAACTTATGGTCATTTCTACTTTCCGAGCAAGCTAGGCTTCACCCTAGGTCGTTGCTCCAACAGATTGAATAGTTAGGGCCTTAGAAGTCAACGCCCGAAGCATAAAATGCAATAAAAATACAACAGTGTATCCATCATATAACAGGTATAATTGCAACCAGTTTCAAATTGATGGCCAATTCTACGTTCCGGGCAACCTAGGCATCACTCTATTGCGTTGGTCCACCAGATCGAATAGTTAGTGCCTTGGAAGTCAACGCCAGAAGCATAAAATACAATATAAATACAACAGTTTTTCCATCGTATAAAACGAATAATTGCATCCAGTATGAAACTTATGGTTATTTCTACTTTCCGAGCAAGCTAGGCTTCACCCTAGGGCGTTGCTCCAACAGATTGAATAGTTAGGGCCTTAGAAGTCAACGCCCGAAGCAAAAAATTGCAATAAAAATACAACAGTGTATCCACCATATAACAGTAATAATTGCAACCAGTTTGAAAGTGATGGCCAATTCTACGTTCCGGGCAACCTAGGCTTCACTCTAGGGCGTTGCTCCACCAGATCGAATAGTTAGTGACTTGGAAGTCAACGCCAGAAGCATAAAATACAATATAAATACAACAGTTTTTCCATCGTATAGAACGAATAATTGCAACCAGTAAGAAACTTATGGACATTTCTACTTTCCGAGCAACCTAGGCTTCACCCTAGGGCGTTGCTCCAACAGATTGAATAGTTAGGGCCTTAGAAGTCAACGCCCGAACCATAAAATGCAAAAAAAATACAACAGTGTTTCCATCATATATAAGGAATAATTGCAACCAGTTTGAAAGTGATGGCCAATTCTACGTTCCGGGCAACCTAGGTTTCACTCCAGGGCGTTGCTCCACCAGACCGAATAGTTACGGCCTAAGAAGTCAACGCCAGAAGCATAAAATACGATATAAATACAACAGCTTTTCCATCGTATAAAACGAATAATTGCAACCAGTATGAAACTTATGGTCATTTCTACTTTCCGAGCAAGCTAGGCATCACCCTAGGTCGTTGCTCCAACAGATTGAATAGTTAGGGCCTTAGAAGTCAACGCCCGAAGCATAAAATGCAATAAAAATACAACAGTGTATCCATCATATAACAGGTATAATTGCAACCAGTTTCAAATTGATGGCCAATTCTACGTTCCGGGCAACCTAGGCATCACTCTATTGCGTTGCTCCACCAGATCGAATAGTTAGTTCCTTGGAAGACAACGCCAGAATCATAAAATACAATATAAATACAACAGTTTTTCCATCGTATAAAACGAATGATTGCATCCAGTATGAAACTTATGGTCATTTCTACTTTCCGAGCAAGCTAGGCTTCACCCTAGGGCGTTGCTCCAACAGATTGAATAGTTAGGGCCTTAGAAGTCAACGCCCGAAGCAAAAAATTGCAATAAAAATACAACAGTGTATCCATCATATAACAGTAATAATTGCAACCAGTTTGAAAGTGATGGCAAATTCTACGTTCCGGGCAACCTAGGCTTCACTCTAAGGCGTTGCTCCACCAGATCGAATCGCTAGTGCCTTAGAAGTCAACGCCAGAAGCATAAAATACAATATAAATCCAACAGTTTTTCCATCGTATAAAACGAATAATTGCAACCAGTATGAGACTTATGGTCATTTCTACTTTCCGAACAACCAAGGCTTCACCCTAGGGCGTTGCTCCAACGGATTGAATATTTAGGGCCTTAGAAGTCAACGCCCGAACCATAAATTGCATAAAAAATACAACAGTGTTTCCATCATATATCAGGAATAATTGCAACCAGTTTGAAAGTGATGGCCAATTCTACGTTCCGGGCAACCTAGGCTTCACTCTAGGGCGTTGCTCCACCAGATCGAATCGCTAGTGCCTTAGAAGTCAACGCCAGAAGCATAAAATACAATATAAATCCAACAGTTTTTCCATCGTATAAAACGAATAATAGCAACCAGTGTGAAAGTTATGGTCATTTCTACGTTCCGGGCAACCTAGGTTTCACTCTAGGGCGTTGCTCCACCAGATCAAACAGTTAGGGCCTTAGAAGCCAACGCCCGAAGCATTAAATACAAAATAAATAGAACAGTCTTTCCATCGTATAAAACGAATAATTGCAACCAGTATGAAACTTATGGTCATTTCTACTTTCCGAGCAACCTGGGCTTCACCCTAGGCCGTTGCTCCAACAGATTGAATAGTTAGGGCCTTAGAAGTCAACGCCCGAACCATAAAATGCAAAAAAAATACAACAGTGTTTCCATCATATATCAGGAATAATTGCAACCACTTTGAATGTGATGGCCAATTCTACGTTCCAGGCAACCTAGGCTTCACTCTAGGGCGTTATTCCACCAGATCGAATAGTAAGGGCCTAAGAAGTCAACGCCAGAAGCATAAAATACAATATAAATATAACAGTTTTTCCATCGTATAAAACGAATAATAGCGACCAGTGTGAAAGTTATGGTTATTTCTACGTTCCGGGCAACCTAGGCTTCACCCTAGGCCGTTGTTCCACCGGATTGAATAGTTAGGGCCTTAGAATTCAATGCCCGAAGCATAAAATGCAATAAAAATATACCAGTTTTTCCATCATATAACAGGAATAATTGCAACCAGTTTAAAAGTGATGGTCATTTCTACGTTCCGGGCAACATAGGCTTCACTCTAGGGCGTTGCTCCACTAGATCGAATAGTTAGTACCTTAGAAGTCAACGCCAGATGTATAAAATACAATATAAATACAACAGTTTTTCCATCGTATAAAACGAATAATTGCAACCAGTATGAAACGTATGGTTATTTCTACTTTCCGAGCAAGCTAGGCTTCACCCTAGGGCGTTGCTCCAACAGATTGAATAGTTAGGGCCTTAGAAGTCAACGCCCGAAGCAAAAAATTGCAATAAAAATACAACAGTGTATCCACCATATAACAGTAATAATTGCAACCAGTTTGAAAGTGATGGCCAATTCTACGTTCCGGGCAACCTAGGCTTCACTCTAGGGCGTTGCTCCACCAGATCGAATAGTTAGTGACTTGGAAGTCAACGCCAGAAGCGTAAAATACAATATAAATACAACAGTTTTTCCATCGTACAGAACGAATAATTGCCACCAGTAAGAAACTTATGAACATTTCTATTTTCTGAGCAACCTAGGCTTCACCCTAGGGCGTTGCTCGAACAGATTGAATAGTTAGGGCCTTAGAAGTCAACGCCCGAACCATAAAATGCAAAAAAAATATAACAGTGTTTCCATCATATATAAGGAATAATTGCAACCAGTTTGAAAGTGATGGCCAATTCTACGTTCCGGGCAACCTAGGTTTCACTCCAGGGCGTTGCTCCACCAGACCGAATAGTTACGGCCTAAGAAGTCAACGCCAGAAGCATAAAATACGATATAAATACAACAGCTTTTCCATCGTATAAAACGAATAATTGCAACCAGTATGAAACTTATGGTCATTTCTACTTTCCGAGCAAGCTAGGCATCACCCTAGGTCGTTGCTCCAACAGATTGAATAGTTAGGGCCTTAGAAGTCAACGCCCGAAGCATAAAATGCAGTAAAAATACAACAGTGTATCCATCATATATCAGGAATAATTGCAACCACTTTGAATGTGATGGCCAATTCTACGTTCCAGGCAACCTAGGCTTCACTCTAGGGCGTTATTCCACCAGATCGAATAGTAAGGGCCTAAGAAGTCAACGCCAGAAGCATAAAATACAATATAAATATTACAGTTTTTCCATCGTATAAAACGAATAATAGCGACCAGTGTGAAAGTTATGGTTATTTCTACGTTCCGGGCAACCTATGCTTCACCCTAGGCCGTTGTTCCACCGGATTGAACAGTTAGGGCCTTAGAATTCAATGCCCGAAGCATAAAATGCAATAAAAATATACCAGTTTTTCCATCATATAACAGGAATAATTGCAACCAGTTTAAAAGTGATGGTCATTTCTACGTTCCGGGCAACATAGGCTTCACTCTAGGGCGTTGCTCCACTAGATCGAATAGTTAGTACCTTAGAAGTCAACGCCAGATGTATAAAATACAATATAAATACAACAGTTTTTCCATCGTATAAAACGAATAATTGCAACCAGTATGAAACGTATGGTTATTTCTACTTTCCGAGCAAGCTAGGCTTCACCCTAGGGCGTTGCTCCAACAGATTGAATAGTTAGGGCCTTAGAAGTCAACGCCCGAAGCAAAAAATTGCAATAAAAATACAACAGTGTATCCACCATATAACAGTAATAATTGCAACCAGTTTGAAAGTGATGGCCTATTCTACGTTCCGGGCAATCTAGGCTTCACTCTAGGGCGTTGCTCCACCAGATCGAATAGTTAGTGACTTGGAAGTCAACGCCAGAAGCATAAAATACAATATAAATACAACAGTTTTTCCATCGTATAGAACGAATAATTGCAACCAGTAAGAAACTTATGATCATTTCTATTTTCTGAGCAACCTAGGCTTCACCCTAGGGCGTTGCTCGAACAGATTGAATAGTTAGGGCCTTAGAAGTCAACGCCCGAACCATAAAATGCAAAAAAAATACAACAGTGTTTCCATCATATATAAGGAATAATTGCAACCAGTTTGAAAGTGATGGCCAATTCTACGTTCCGGGCAACCTAGGTTTCACTCCAGGGCGTTGCTCCACCAGACCGAATAGTTACGGCCTAAGAAGTCAACGCCAGAAGCATAAAATACGATATAAATACAACAGCTTTTCCATCGTATAAAACGAATAATTGCAACCAGTATGAAACTTATGGTCATTTCTACTTTCCGAGCAAGCTAGGCATCACCCTAGGTCGTTGCTCCAACAGATTGAATAGTTAGGGCCTTAGAAGTCAACGCCCGAAGCATAAAATGCAGTAAAAATACAACAGTGTATCCATCATATAACAGGTATAATTGCAACCAGTTTCAAATTGATGGCCAATTCTACGTTCCGGGCAACCTAGGCATCACTCTATTGCGTTGCTCCACCAGATCGAAAAGTTAGTTCCTTGGAAGTCAACGCCAGAATCATAAAATACAATATAAATACAACAGTTTTTCCATCGTATAAAACGAATGATTGCATCCAGTATGAAACTTATGGTCATTTCTACTTTCCGAGCAAGCTAGGCTTCACCCTAGGGCGTTGCTCCAACAGATTGAATAGTTAGGGCCTTAGAAGTCAACGCCCGAAGCAAAAAATTGCAATAAAAATACAACAGTGTATCCATCATATAACAGTAATAATTGCAACCAGTTTGAAAGTGATGGCAAATTCTACGTTCCGGGCAACCTAGGCTTCACTCTAAGGCGTTGCTCCACCAGATCGAATCGCTAGTGCCTTAGAAGTCAACGCCAGAAGCATAAAATACAATATAAATCCAACAGTTTTTCCATCGTATAAAACGAATAATTGCAACCAGTATGAGACTTATGGTCATTTCTACTTTCCGAACAACCAAGGCTTCACCCTAGGGCGTTGCTCCAACGGATTGAATATTTAGGGCCTTAGAAGTCAACGCCCGAACCATAAATTGCATAAAAAATACAACAGTGTTTCCATCATATATCAGGAATAATTGCAACCAGTTTGAAAGTGATGGCCAATTCTACGTTCCGGGCAACCTAGGCTTCACTCTAGGGCGTTGCTCCACCAGATCGAATCGCTAGTGCCTTAGAGGTCAACGCCAGAAGCATAAAATACAATATAAATCCAACAGTTTTTCCATCGTATAAAACGAATAATAGCAACCAGTGTGAAAGTTATGGTCATTTCTACGTTCCGGGCAACCTAGGTTTCACTCTAGGGCGTTGCTCCACCAGATCAAACAGTTAGGGCCTTAGAAGCCAACGCCCGAAGCATTAAATACAAAATAAATAGAACAGTCTTTCCATCGTATAAAACGAATAATTGCAACCAGTATGAAACTTATGGTCATTTCTACTTTCCGAGCAACCTGGGCTTCACCCTAGGCCGTTGCTGCAACAGATTGAATAGTTAGGGCCTTAGAAGTCAACGCCCGAACCATAAAATGCAAAAAAAATACAACAGTGTTTCCATCATATATCAGGAATAATTGCAACCACTTTGAATGTGATGGCCAATTCTACGTTCCAGGCAACCTAGGCTTCACTCTAGGGCGTTATTCCACCAGATCGAATAGTAAGGGCCTAAGAAGTCAACGCCAGAAGCATAAAATACAATATAAATATAACAGTTTTTCCATCGTATAAAACGAATAATAGCGACCAGTGTGAAAGTTATGGTTATTTCTACGTTCCGGGCAACCTAGGCTTCACCCTAGGCCGTTGTTCCACCGGATTGAATAGTTAGGGCCTTAGAATTCAATGCCCGAAGCGTAAAATGCAATAAAAATATACCAGTTTTTCCATCATATAACAGGAATAATTGCAACCAGTTTAAAAGTGATGGTCATTTCTACGTTCCGGGCAACATAGGCTTCACTCTAGGGCGTTGCTCCACTAGATCGAATAGTTAGTACCTTAGAAGTCAACGCCAGATGTATAAAATACAATATAAATACAACAGTTTTTCCATCGTATAAAACGAATAATTGCAACCAGTATGAAACGTATGGTCATTTCTACTTTCCGAGCAACCTAGGCTCCACCCTAGGGCGTTACTCCAACGGATTGAATAGTTAGGGCCTTAGAAGTCAACGCCCGAACCATAAAATGCAAAAAAAATACAGCACTGTTTCCATCATATAACAGGTATAATTGCAACCAGTTTGAAATTGATGGCCAATTCTACGTTCCGGGCAACCTAGGCATCACTCTATGGCGTTGCTCCACCAGATCGAATAGTTAGTGCCTTAGAAGTCAACGCCAGAAGCATAAAATACATTATAAATACAACAGTTTTTCCATAGTATAAAACGAATAATTGCAACCAGTATGAAACTTATGGACATTTCTACTTTCCGAGCAACCTAGGCTTCACCCTAGGTCGTTGCTCCAACAGATTGAATAGTTAGGGCCTTAGAAGTCAACGCCCGAACAATAGAATGCAAAAAAAATACAACAGTGTTTCCATCATATATAAGGAATAATTGCAACCAGTTTGAAAGTGATGGCCAATTCTACGTTCCGGGCAACCTAGGCTTCACTCTAGGGCGTTGCTCCACCAGATCGAATAGCTGGTGACTTGGAAGTCAACGCCAGAAGCATAAAATACAATATAAATACAACAGTTTTTCCATCGTATAAAACGAATAATTGCAACCTGTAAGAAACTTATGGACATTTCTACTTTCCGAGCAACCTAGGCTTCACCCTAGGGCGTTGCTCCAACAGATTGAATAGTTAGGGCCTTAGAAGTCAACGCCCGAACCATAAAATGCAAAAAAAATACAACAGTGTTTCCATCATATATAAGGAATAATTGCAACCAGTTTGAAAGTGATGGCCAATTCTACGTTCCGGGCAACCTAGCCTTCACTCTAGGGCGTTGCTCCACCAGATCGAATAGTTAGTGACTTGGAAGTCAACGCCAGAAGCATAAAATACAATATAAATACAACAGTTTTTCCATCGTATAAAACGAATAATTGCAACCAGTAAGAAACTTATGGACATTTCTACTTTCCGAGCAACCTAGGCTTCACCCTAGGGCGTTGCTCCAACAGATTGAATAGTTAGGGCCTTAGAAGTCAACGCCCGAACCATAAAATGCAAAAAAAATACAACAGTGTTTCCATCATATATAAGGAATAATTGCAACCAGTTTGAAAGTGATGGCCAATTCTACGTTCCGGGCAACCTAGGTTTCACTCCAGGGCGTTGCTCCACCAGACCGAATAGTTAGTGCCTTAGAAGTCAACGCCAGAAGCATAAAATACAATATAAATACAACAGTTTTTCCATCGTATAAAACGAATAATTGCAACCAGTATGAAACTTATGGTCATTTCTACTTTCCGAGCAACCTGGGCTTCACCCTAGGCCGTTGCTCCAACAGATTGAATTGTTAGGGCCTTAGAAGTCAACGCCCGAACCATAAAATGCAAAAAAAGTACCACAGTGTTTCCATAATATATCAGGAATAATTGCAACCACTTTGAACGTGATGGCCAATTCTACGTTCCAGGCAACCTAGGCTTCACTCTAGGGCGTTGTTCCACCAGATCGAATAGAAAGGGCCTAAGAAGTCAACGCCAGAAGCATAAAATACAATATAAATATAACAGTTTTTCCATAGTATAAAACGAATAATTGCTACCAGTGTAAAAGTTATGGTTATTTCTACGTTCCGGGCAACCTAGGCTTCACCCTAGGCCGTTGTTCCACCAGATTGAATAGTTAGGGCCTTAGAAGTCAATGCCCGAAGCATAAAATGCAATAAAAATACAACAGTTTTCCCATCATATAACAGGAAGAATTGCAACCAGTTTGAAAGTGATGGTCATTTCTACGTTCCGGGCAACCTAGGCTTCACTCTAGGGCGTTGCTCCACCAGATCGAATAGTTAGTGACTTGGAAGTCAACGCCAGAAGCATAAAATACAATATAAATACAACAGTTTTTCCATCGTATAAAACGAATAATTGCAACCAGTAAGAAACTTATGGACATTTCTACTTTCCGAGCAACCTAGGCTTCACCCTAGGGCGTTGCTCGAACAGATTGAAAAGTTAGGGCCTTAGAGGTCAACGCCCGAACCATAAAATGCAAAAAAAATACAACAGTGTTTCCATCATATATAAGGAATAATTGCAACCAGTTTGAAAGTGATGGCCACTTCTACGTTCCGGGCAACCTAGGTTTCACTCCAGGGCGTTGCTCCACCAGACCGAATAGTTACGGCCTAAGAAGTCAACGCCAGAAGCATAAAATACGATATAAATACAACAGCTTTTCCATCGTATAAAACGAATAATTGCAACCAGTATGAAACTTATGGTCATTTCTACTTTCCGAGCAACCTAGGCTTCACCCTAGGGCGTTGCTCCAATAGA